>NC_069502.1:726208074-726293074 GCF_027579735.1 Bombina bombina | reverse complement strand
TTTGTTTGAGGTTGAAATTTGTAAGTGTTGATTTGTGAATGTCAATAAATTACTTGTGTGATTTGACTTACTGCACTTAGAGTTGTGCTTCGTTTTTCTATAATTTCCTGTTTATATATGTATATATATATATATATATATATATATATATATATATTTATAGGAATAACACAGTCCCCATAGACTGCAATGTAAAGGCACTTTCTAGCTAATTTTAACCCCTTAAACCTGTTTTGTGCAGTTATGTTTTAAAAAATTAAAGATGCTAAATTTTATTTTACTAAAATAGGAACCTTACACTTAAGTTTGGGGGCAATTGAGGGACATTTTTAAAATTAACCAGAGCACTAATTGCTACCACAAGCTCTCAGTAGCATTAACCAGCCACTTTTTATGGCTGGTTATTTATCGTGCACCTGTAAACGGATAATTTTGCCCATTTATGGGCGTGCAATAAATTAGCGCTCCACTTGTAATCTAGTCTTTAGTGTATTTCATGTTGCTGTAATACAGTAACTGTACTTACTTTACAAAGTTTGAACATTTGTCTAAAAGATTCGCGACCAGCAAGTTGACCAAGGGACACACAGAGGTTGCTTCAATAAACCTCTACTCTGCCTTCAAGTTAAAGGGACATATGCCTCCATTTATTAAGCGGCGTGCTGACAAGTTTCTCAACTTAAGAAGTTGTCTGCATGCCTTCACTGCATATGGGCAGCGGATCCTGTTAGTCCACTGCCCATATGTATCACATTGAGTGAGTGAGTTCGGGGTGATTTCTCTAATGACCGCTGCTTCTTACATTGCGGGAAACAGGCCAACATGTGCAAACCTGCCCCGTAAGGGCTCCGGAGCAGCTAATGCTGCTTAATACATGGAGCCCATAGTAGTGAATAAAATATGTTTTGGATAGAGTAAGAAAAATTAAAATAAAATTGTGCATGAAATAAATGCATGGCTGTGCACAACTCATACTGGCGTATACATGCTTATTGGCTGACAGCTTCCACAGCTGTGCTGATGGACAGAGAAGCCTCTTCATGCATGAAAACAATGTAGGTTCGTTAAAGGGACAGTCTAGTATAAATTAAACTTTCATTATTAAGATAGGACTTTTAATTTTTTTTTTTTTATATTTATTTTTCACATTTTCAGTCAATACATACAGAAAAGAAAGTAATTAGCAAAATAGACATAGATTATAGAGACACAGCTCCAGATTGTTCTGTCATTGTCTTGGAGGCACAGCTCCGGATTTAAAAATAAACAATTTCTGAACATTATATAATATCAATCCATAAACCGTTAAACATTATGTATCTAGTTTTTGTTACTTATCAGTTTAAAATATCGATCAAAAAATAAACAACGGATTGATTCTTCCTCGACTGATACTTTCTCTCTTTATTTCCCTATTAAGCCCAAGAAGAACCATTTTCCTCTTCCTCCTCCTCTTGCCTCTTCCCGACTTCGTCCCTCCTCCTTCTACACTCCCTTCCTCTCCCTCTCACTCTCTCTCATCCTCTCTCACCCCTCATGGTGTTCCCACTTCCCTATTTTGAACTAAACAATTTGTGAAGAATTACGACAGCAACAGATGGGGAAAAAAAAAAAGGGGGAGGACTTAATTCATCCCCTCTCTTCCCTCTTCCCCTCCCTCCTCTCTCTCTCCATCAGATTACCATATCCCTAATAACACTAACTCTGTGTTTCTGAACGGATAGATTAGGTATTCAATTTCACTTAAAGAAAAAGATTTAATAAAGATTGACCATTTTCTGAAAAATCTTATTACGCTATTTTCATTATTTAAATCCGTATCTATCTGCTCAAGTATACACTGCTTTTTAAGACAATTTTTGAGCTCTTGGATACTGGGGGGTGTCCTATTTTTCCATTTCTTAAGAATTAAGTATCTTGCTGCCAAAATAGCTAAATTTACAATCTTAGTATTCATGAGCCTCTCCTGCGGGTCTTTCCAAAGAAATATTATGTGTAATGGTGATAGTGTTGGAGGGGAGGCTCCTATTGCCCCAAGCCAGTATTGTATTTTTAGCCAAAATTGCTGAATGATAGGGCATTCCCACATCATGTGAATAGTATTTGCTAAAGGCAAGGAGCATCTCGGACATCTAGTAAAGTCAAGGCTCCCACATTTAAAACCTTTCTCAGGGGTAAAGAATGTTTCTAATAACAATTTTACATGGGTCTCTCTCCATGTAGATGAGAGAGTAATTCTTGAGACCTCTGATATTGAAAATCGAATTACTCCAGTGTCTCTGCAGTTTTGTGGAAGTGTCGGTGCCCATTTGATAAGTATATTATCCAGATTTGTGTCTCCCTTTAAGGAAACTAAATCTAGGTAGCTAGTCGATATAGACAATATGCCATTTTTGGCTAAAATTAACCATTTTTCTATGGGTCCAAGTGTCCAATTCCATCCTATTTTGTGTATTAAACTTAAGGCTAAATGTCTAGCCTGCAGATAAGCGAAGAACTCCTTATGTGGGATATTAAACTCTTCTCTTAAAGAGCAAAAAGTTTTTATACATTTCCTGTCAAAGTCAAGTAGTTGAGAGATTTTATTAAGACCCAATACTTCCCATCTTTGAAAGAGAGGTGATTGAATTCCAGCTTGGAATTGTGGATTCCCTGTTATTGGGGTAATTCTAGACCCAGTATGTTCTATGTTTAATAGTTTACATACTTTCCACCAGATCTTAAGTGGGTTAAACAGGGAACTCATTTTTTTCACCTCTTTAGGTACGGTGCATGGGGTACAGTGGATAATTGCCACCGGATTATATGGAAATATTACATTTTTTTCGAGTTCATTATCAGTGACATAGTTTCTCTCTACAATCCAATCTAAAATCAAACGAATCTGATATACATAATTGTATATTTTGATATCAGGAAGAGCTAATCCCGCGTATTCCCTGGGAAAGGATAATTTAGTTAGGGAAATCCTGGGTTTTTTATCTTGCCAAATGAATTTTCTTAATGCTATATTAAACGTCAAGATATCTTTTCCTTTAATAATTAAGGGGGTATTTTGTAAAATGTATAATACTTTAGGAAGACTGATCATTTTAAACAGAGCTATTCGACCCGAAAGGGAGAGCGGGAGATTCTGCCAATTTTTCAAGTTATCTTTGATACTGTTCAAAACTGGTAATATATTAAGATTATACCAATCATTAGGATTTGAGGAAACTGAGATACCCAAGTATTTAAATGAGTTAGTCACTATTTTGAATGGAATGTTCACCAATGAATCTTTAGTTTTTTTGATCCATAGTAATTCAGTTTTAGAAGTGTTTACCCTATATCCCGAGAAGGAGCCAAATTTTTTAATAATAGAGACTAGTTTAGGTATATTCATAGAAGTATTTGAAATGTATATTAAAATGTCATCAGCATATAGCGCAATTTTCATTTCTTTCTTACCCACTTTAATACCATTGAGATGTTGCCTAATAAATATAGCTAATGGTTCAATAGAAATATTAAAGAGCAGAGGTGAGAGAGGACACCCCTGACGAGTTCCCCTTTTGAGAAAGATGTTTGAGGAAATTAGTCCATTGACTAAGAGTTTAGTAGAAGCATTTTTATATAAATTATGGATGATGTTAAGAAAATTTCCATGAAAACCAAATTGCTGCAGAGAGTTTAACAAATGGTCAAAGTGGACTGAGTCGAAAGCTTTCTCTGCATCGATTGATATAATTGCAGAGTCAGGAGTGTCATCCTCTCTATCCCTCTCGACCTCTTCTTTGGCCCAGTGATAATCTATGGTTAGAAAGAGTTCTCTTATCTTTGCTGATGAATTTCGTTTAGACATAAACCCTGCCTGATCTTTATGAATAATTTTAGGAAGTAGTATTTGTAACCTGAAAGCTAAGATTGATGACATAATTTTATAGTCTACATTTAGTAATGCGATTGGCGTATAAGATTCTTTCTTATCTGGCTCCTTCCCGGGTTTGAGTATTAGAGTAGTATATGAGGCCGTAAAACTCGATGGTGGGGTATTGTTCTTTATGTAAATATCATTATATAATAAGGATAAGTATGGTAGCAGATTTGGTGAGAGTATTTTATAAAATTCATTCGGTAGCCCATCCGGGCCTGGAGATTTATTGAAGGAAAGATTTTGTATTGCCTTAGATATCTCAGTTTCCAATATGGGAGAGTTTAGAGCATCAATTAGCTCTGGGGGCAAAACTTCAGTTGTAATTTTACTCCAAAAATGTTCCCGTTCCTTGGAATTTGAACTTTTTAAGGAATATAAATCTTGATAGTAATCGGAAAAATATTGTAAAAGTTCATCTGGTGCCGTTATAATTCTATCGTCTTTCTTTAATGAATCAATATTTGGGGATTGTTTCTCCCTTTTTACTAAGTTGGCGAGAAGTTTTCCCGTTTTACTCCCGTATCTATAGAGTCGGGATTGAAATTTTAAGTCTCTCTGAGTGGACTTATAAAGCAAAGAGGAGTCTCTTACTTTTAGTGCTCGTACGTATCGTGACCAGTTTCTTGCTGTTTTTTCTAGGAGATATGAATTATACGTATTAGATATGGATTTCAACATTTCCCTTTCCTGAGTCTTAAATTTCTTTGTTCTATTTATTGTATAGGCTAGGATTTCTCCTCTTAATACTGCTTTTGCAGTTTCCCATAGGATAATGGGTCGGTTTATATATTCTTTATTAAAAGAAATGAATTCTTGGAATTTATTATTAAGCCAATTCTTAAATTTGAGGTCTGCCGCTAAATAATTGGGAAAAAAAAATCTTGAATGTTTTGGAATATTATTAATAGCCTTAAATTCTAACAAAATTGGAGCATGATCCGAGATACAAATAGAAAGGATTTCTGCCGTAGGTCTAAGTTTGCAAAGTCTTTCATCTATAAGAAATAAGTCAATCCTTGAGAGTGACTTATGAGCTTTGGACAAACACGTAAAATTTCTAGCATCTGGATTTTGTGATCTCCAGATATCCCTGACCCTAAGATTTCGAAAGAGTTTTAAGAACATTTTAGTTTCTAAGTTATCCCTTTTAGTTCTGATGGAGGGGCTTTTGTGTCTTAACCTGTCTAAAGGGTATTGAGGTGACATGTTAAAGTCCCCTCCTAATATTAAGAATCCTTCTGTATAGGTCATTATATTAGCTTGGAGAGTGTCCCAGAAGGAAGAGCTAAAGACGTTAGGAGCATATATATTGCATAATGTGTATAATGTTGTATCTATTTTAATTTTTACCATTAGAAACCTCCCCTCCGGGTCTGAGTTTATATGATTAATTTGATATTTCAATTTTTTCCCTAATAATATTACCACTCCCCCCTTACGTTGAATGCTGGGTGAGGCCAAGACTTCTTTAACCCAGGAACTTTTTAATTTAGAGACTTCTTCTACTTTTAAGTGAGTTTCCTGTATGAAAGCAATGTCTATATTTTTCTTTTTTAAGTAAGTGATTATAGTTTTACGTTTAATGGGTGATGTTAAGCCCCCAATATTCCAAGAAGCCATCCTAAAGCCATGTGCCATGTTAGTCATCATCTATAATAGGAAGGGAGCGAGAAGAAGAAGAGAGAGAAAAAAAAAAAAAAAAAAAAAAACCCATTTAACTTCCCCCTCTTTTATGGGATTATTAATATACTTCATAATTTTTATCCCAGCTAGGGCCCTTGAACTTTTTGTGATTCTAGCCATTCTAAATCATATTCCATTATTATGTATTGAAAAAGGCATTGAGTTTAAGTCCTGTCTTGTTCTGTTGTTAACTGCTGAGTAACATATTTCTCCGCTTCTCTCGCAGAATCAAAAAATTGTGTCTCATTATTCATTGCTATTCTCAGTCTTGCTGGGTATACGATAGTAGCACGATGCCCCTGATTTATCAATTTAGTGCATAAAGGGGCCAATTCCCTTCTTTTAGCAGAGGTCTCTGCAGAAAAATCCTGAAAAATCATAATTCTTGTCTCCCCCAGCATTATAGGCTGATTTTTTTTAAAGTGTTGTAATATTAGCAATTTGTCTTGATAATTTAATACTTTAGCTATTATTGGTCTGGGTCTGGCCTCTTCCCTGCTTGGTTTTTGCCATCCTATTCTATGAGCTCTCTCGAGCACTATCCTTGGGTGTGTTTGTGGGATTTGTAGCAACTGTGGCAATGTTATAGTTAACAGTTTATCTAGATCTTCGTATTGCTTCAGTTCGGGCACTCCTATTACTCTGAAATTGTTACGTCTGGCACGATTCTCTAAATCTTCTAACTTTGTCTGTATTTTTATAAGTTTATCATTCATTGTGTCTATTTTTGTATTATGGATTGATGTATTATCTTCTAAGTCTGAAATCCTTTGTTCTACTTCTGTTAATCTATTAGAGAACTGACGGATTTCTGCTGTGAGTGTATTTATGTCCTGTTTGATTTCGCTTCTTAGAAGATCAAATTTTGGAGTCAGGGCCTCCGATATACTTGTAACTAATGCTTGTAGATTTAATGGTTCATTGATCTGTGGAGCATTTGGGCTAACAGTGGGAGTGTCTACTGTGGTCTCTACTGTGGTTTTATTTCTTTTATCTCTCTGCCTCCCAGCCATATTGGTGGGAGGAGTTTTAGTGTTTGTGGAAAATTTTTTATCCATATGCTAATAATTGTGCATAAATTGTAAAAGGGGAAAGAGGGAAGTGCGTGTTGTGTGGGAAAAGGGTGTGCCAAAAATAATAAATAATAATGTGAAAAAGTGAATATGTTAAATGCTCCTTATCTTACTTTCCTTTTCTTCCCCTTTTCCTCTCTCCTACTTCCCTCTCTGTAAATCTATGTTATATTAGTTAGTTTCTCTCTGATCTAATGTTGAGGGTTTCCTTATCCCTATTTAGATTCTGTTGTGTATAAAATTTCTATACCTAGTGTGAGAAATATATTCCTGTAGTGCAGATTATGTTATTTATCTGATTGAAATCCAGAAAATATAGAAACCTCTTTATATATATTAATCCATGCTAGATAGGTTTTACTTATAGTTAGGTAAGGTAGGACAATTAAATAGGGGATATCAGATGTAAAAAGATTATGTTGATTCTCTTAGTATATATTATGTTATATCTCTGTAAATAGTCAGATGACCAACTCAGTATATGCATATAAATACAGGTGATTTTGCTTGAGGTTGGTTACAATTATAGACATTGATTTATTATTTTATCCCTTTTAATTCCTTCAGCTAGTCACATATCTTACTACCAGAGCGCTTGTCAACTTAGAATATTTTTCGCGAGCTTGAAAATGTAGCGTCTCTGTACCAAATCCTAAGGCTATATGTTTAGCTGAAGGAGTTTGTGGAGTACTCTAGAAGATATTGAGTTAGTTTTTTCTTTTTGTACACACTCACATAACAATGGCAACTTGATAAGCAAACATTTATGTGATAGGCAGACTATTATATCTCTATAGATAGTCAGGTAGCAAACTCAGAATGTGCATATAAATACAGATGGTTTTACTTGAGATTGGTTACAGTTATGGACTTAATTTATTATCTTATCCCTTCTTACTCCCTCAGCCAGCCATATATCTTATTACCAGGGCGCTTGTCTAGTTAGAATATTTTTCACAAGCTGAAAAAGTAGCGTCTCTGTACCAAGTCCTAAGGTTATACGTTTAGCTGAAGGAGCTTATGGAGTAATCTAGGAGATATTAAGTTAGTTTTTCTTTTATAACCATGATACTTTAATGAGCAAACATTTATGTGATAGGCAGACTGTTTGCTTATTCTTAGTTAACTTATTTTTGTTGAACACAGAATGTCAGTTAATGAAACATTTGTCTCTTCTCATGATATTGCGTATATCTCTGTTTGCATCAAAAAAAAGAAAAGATATATAAAAAAAAAACCAAGACAAGAAAAAAACAAAACAGCCGTCAATTTTGTATAACAAAGTCCATATATCCGAGGGATAGCTTTTACTTAGATTTAACTAATGTCTCCAGTTATGCTATCTCTATTTTTCTTTTTCTTTCCCCCTTCTTCCCTTCTTTCACTATGTTAGTAAAAAAGAAAGTACCTGACCCCTGTCCGTGGGGAACTTTATGATGAGAAGTTCTTTGCTTCAAGAAGGGGGAAGCAGGATTCCAAATAGGTTAAATAAATAGCCGGGTCCCCCTCTCGCAGCATCGGTGGGGGGGGGAACACCGGAGGTAAGAGTAAGCAAAGTCCCTGCTTTCGATCTCCGGAGTGGAGGATTGAAGTATATCCACCCTTGCACCAGGTGGATCCTGCTGGTATGTAAAGAAAGCTTTGGCTTCGGTCAGAGACCTAAAAGGCGTTTGTAGATGTTGCTACTTTAGACTCCGCGGTTGCTGCCCTCCTCTCCCTCCAGGCGTACTCATCCGCCAGAGTGCTTGTTTGCTGCCGCTTGTGTCTTCGGCTCTTACTTGGTCGTCACCGCCATTTTCTCTCATCTGATGGATCCAGGCCGCCAGAGAAAAAAAAACACTGTTTGCGTCTGCAGGCTTGGGGACCACCGTCTATCTTGTCTCTGCACCTCCGTTAGCGGCCGTTCACTCCGGTCCGTTCCCAGCCAGTCTCTCAGGCTCCGATAACAGCGGTCAGCCCTGGTCCACTCCCGGCCACTCTCAGCGCTTAGACCCGGTTGCCTGACCGCATCCAGTCAGGCTCCAGGTTAATCACGCCAGGTGCGGCCTGAGGGCGGGGTCCTGGCGGCGGTGTCTTCCTCTGTGTTTGCCCTTTGCTGATACTGGTATGAGAGGAAAAAAAAGGATAGGGCTAATTGATATAGCCGTTTTTACTCAGTTCTTGTCCTGTTTCATTCGTCCCATGTACTCTTGCTTTTAGACTTTTAAGTCTCAGGAATGTTTCTCTGTACCCTGGGATATTATGTAGGACAAAGCCTATTGTTGTTTAAATCTCTTTCTCCGCTTTTTCAAGTTTGTGGCTTAATCTTCAGCCAAATATCCCTTGTACTTGATGTGGGTTCAGTGTGTTATTTTAACACTGTTAGGAGAGCCGGTAGCCGCATGTAACTTGCTTTGACAAGCTGCCCAAGGTCTAGGGTGTTCGGCACGAATTCCCTCTGCCAATAGCTTGTTCAGGTAATGTGGAGCAGGTGTCTACCTGACCTTACACCTGTGCTCCTCCCACCGGATCTCAGGACTTTTAATTTTAATCAACTTTCCAATTTACTTTTATCTTCAAATTTGCTTTTTTCTCTTGGTATTCTTAGTTTAAACTAAACATACGTAGGCTCATATGCTAATTTCTAAGCCTTTGAGGGCTGCCTCTTATCACAGGGTTTTTAAATCTCTTTTCAACACAAAGAGACAGAAAGTACACGTGGGCCATATAGATAACACTGTGTTCTGGCACAGGGGGTTATTTAAGATTTAGCACAATACAATGCTAAATTTAAGACAATAGATAATAAACAGTCACAGTCATGTGATCAGGGGGCTGGAAGAAGGTTCCTAGATACAAGGTAATCACAAAGGTAAAAAGTATATTAATATAACTGTGTTGGTTATGCAAAACTGGTGAATGGGTAATAAAGGGATTATCTATCTTTTAAAACAATAACAATTCTATGGTAGACTGTCCCTTTAAGCATAAGAGCATCCGAAATTTAAAATGTGAGCTGTATGTGTAAGCCCCACAAACCAATTTCGCACAGTACATGAAAGTTGTTTCATAAACCCATAATTTTCTAGAAAAAAACTTCAACATTTGGCATGATTGGTTGCTGCCAGTCACCTTAGCCAGGGGCGAAACTACAGGGGGTGCAGAGGTCGCAATTGTGTTTTTTTTTTATTTTAAATAAAAAATGTTGACCTGCTACTGCTTGCACTGATATCGTGTGAGTGTGACATGATGCTTCACTAGTGTCTCTGACTACAGGGGTTAGTCTTTCTGTTTTACCCATTGGTGTTTATGTGTGTGTGTATGTATGTATGTATGTATGTGACTGTGTGTGAATTTATGCATGTATGTGTGTTTGTGTGTATGTTTGTGGAACCAGCAAATTACAGACCTTGTTACTACAGCATGGGGTGGCGGGGGTAAACATTGTCACTATACAGTACCACTATTTACAGTACGGGGAAGGGGGCTGGACCATGTCACAGACTGCTGTGGTCACTTTATAAAGTACTGGGGCGGGTAGGGTCAGGCCAGCCATCTCACCTGCAGATTACAGACTGTGTCACTGACTCACTATATACAGTACTGGTGGGTTAAACAGTGTCACTATATACAGTAATAGGGGGTCAGACCATCTCACAGACTGTGGGCACAGGGTACCTCCTTTTGCAGACATGTAATCTGATTCTCATTTTTTTCTGTGTTAAATGTTTTAAAAAAAAAAAAAAAAAGATATGTATCAAATTCACTTTTTTTTGGGGTGGGGGGGCCTTCTTAGATTCTTGCACCTGGGCCCTGTGGTTTCTAGTTACGCCTCTGACCTTGGCATACACTGATTTGTTAGACACAGAATTTCAGATTAATATAACGTGCTTCCAGTGATGTTTTAATTATTACAGTGTTTATCAAAATATGGTCAGCATTGCTTTAAGTGCCCATTTTTTATTTTTTATTTAATTCGCTGTTAATTGAAGTGAACTATTATAATGTTTTTTCTAAAAATCTGTCTCTATTAAAGTAATATATACAGTAAGTCCCTATCTAAATCTGTGCTGTCCATCTGGTGCCTCTCAGCTATAATTTTGCCTACATTTTGGTTAAGCAACGTTAATTTTATCTACTGATTGTTAATTTTTAACCCCTTAAGGACCGGGAATTTTAGAGAAAAATGTGCCCAACATACCATATTTTGGTATGATTTTCGCTATCACTCCATTTAAACAGAAATAAATTCTTGTTTTTTATTTTGATTTATCTATCAAAATTATATATATATATATATATATATATATACATACAGTATATATATATATATATATATATATATATATATATATATATATATATATATATATAAAACCTCCCAAACAGGTCTCTTACCCCCACCTCTCCTATTAGTCTCTGCTATCTTAGGTAATGACAGCTGTCTGCCAGTACCCAGCTTAAATATATTTTTAATGTATTAATTATTATGTTGATTAAAAAAGTTTCTGTAATGTAGCTGTTGTCCCTCCACACCACCACTGTCCAAGCAATCATATTATAGGGCCCCCTCTCTCCTCTCAAAATCCCTTTGTTGAAGTGAAGGGACCCCCCTTTCCTTTCTGCATCAGTGATCTGCCTTAAAGGGACAGTATAGTCAAAATTAAACTTTCATGATTCCAATTCACCTGTATCATCAAATTTGCTTTGTTCTCTTAGTATTCTTTGTTGAAAGCTAAACCTAAGTAGGCTCATATGCTAATTTCAAAGCTAAAGGGTGTTAGTTCATGTGTGCCATACAGATAACATTCAAAATTAAAATTTCATGATTCAAATAGTGCATGCAATTTTAAACAACATTCCACTTTACTTCCATTAACAACATAAATGCACAGTATTTTTATATTTACACCTTTTGAGTCACCAGCTCCTACTGAGCATGTGCAAGAATTCACAGAGTATACGTATATGCATTTGTGATTGGCTAATGACTGTCACGTGATACAGTGGGAGTGGAAATAGACATAACTGAAATTTGTCAGAAAACAATCTACTACTCATTTGAAGTCCGGACTAAGTGCTATTGCATTGTCTTTTTATCATGCATTTGTTAATACTGCAAATCTGCTCTGTATTTACTGGTTCTTTATGTGGTTAATAGTTTCTTAGGCAAGATATGAGCCCAAAACTTAGTTCTTCAAAGATCATCAAATAGCAGCACATCAGACAGAGCCTGGTGCAGAATATATCATTTTTAGTTTAGATGGTTATTTGTGGTTTGGTAATGCAAAGTTTGCTAATCACTGAGACTGTGGCCTCTAGTTATCAAGGTCTGTCGGACCTGATCTGACAGTGCGGATCAGGTCCGACAGACCTCGCTGAATACGGCGAGCAATACGCTCCCCGTATTCAGCATTACACCTGCATCTCACAAGAGCTGCTTGTGCAACGCCGCCCCCTGCAGACTCACGGCCAATTGGCCGCCAACTGGGGGGTGTGAATAAACCCGATCGTACTCGATCGGGTTGATTTCCGCCGATGTCTGTCCGCCTGCTCAGAGCAGGTGGAAAGGTTATGGAGCAGCGGTCTTTGTGATCGCTGCTTCATAACTGCTGCCAGAAACACGGGGCACAAAGCTCCATACAGAGCACGATACATATGCCCCATAGCATTTATTTTTTACTGTTAAGTACCACAAATGGTTCATAAAGAACTATGCAACAAATATAGCCCCACTCGTAACAACACAGACAACAAAATTGAAATCTAATGAAAAATAAAATATTTACCAAAGTAAATAAGCCTTGAAATGGTTGCATTAGGTGAATAAAACACATAATTTCTGGTGCATCTTGCAGCTAGAATTAAAGTTCCCTGCTAGTGTTCAGCGCAAGTAATGAAAATGATTCATAATGACAATCAAATCTGCATTTTTTTTATTTATGTAAGTATCAGTGAGAAAGAAAACAAACACAATATAATGTTTTGATGTATATTGGACCATCTGTGTAGAACAAGTTTTGCAAAACATAAATAATTTGATAGCATTATCTATAAAACCATAATGCATATCAATTAGTATTTCTATTATAAAACATGCAAATAGATGTCTCTTTTGTGATGTAAAGGATACAAAGGGTATTAGCTGCTAATATTATTGGTTTAAGAATATTAATTTGTTGTACATAATTGAATATACCATTTTTGTGCCAGGTAAATGCAGTAACAATGATTTGTTTTTACATTACTAGATGATGATTGTGTAATTAACTATTGTAATAAAGGATATAGAAATGAACCATACATATTGCAGCCAAAACGTTTAAAACATCTTTATGTTGTATTTCTGAAAAATAAATATACAAGCTTATTTTAGCTAACATTACTAATCTTATCACACACTGATTTACTACATTTGTGTGTATTTATATCTACACACTGTAGCCAATCTGTATTAGAGTTGAGGTGCAGTCCTGTAACCACTAGTCTCTCAACCTGTTGTACATGTACCCTTGGGGGTAACTGGAGCGCTGGTAAGGGGTGCCCAGTGGTTTCCCATTTCATTATTTTGTTGTACACATTCTGGGATTTTTTGTTTTACCTAATAATATTCACATGTTGCAGTTGGAGGTATTTAGGGCAAATATATATGCCCGTAAGGGTACTTGCTGCAAAAAAGGTGAGAAATGCTGCAGTATAACCATGCAGCCTCTGATTTCCTGCAAATATCAGGACTGTGTATAGTATAAAAAAAAATGATCATTTCCAATGATAGTTGACATCTGACATAAGATAGTTTTTATCAAAATGAGAAATGCTTGGGTCTAGAATTCCATTGGATAGACTCAAGCTGATACAATTGACATCCAAGCAATATCAGATACAGTTAAAGGGCCACTCAAGTCAAAATTAAACTTTCATTATTTAGATAGAGCAAACAATTTCCCAATTAACTTCCATTATCTAAATGCACATAATATTTTTATATGCAAACTTTTGGAGGCACCAGCTCCTACTGAGCATGTGCAAGATTCCCAGATTATACATATATGCATTTTGTGATTGGCTTATGGCTGTCACATGATGCAATAGGTGTGAACATAGAACTAACTTTAAAATTTGTCAGAAAGAAATCTAATATTAATTTGACATTCAATCTAAGTGCTTTTGCATTGTCTTTTTATTATGCATTTACTGATTATGCGATTCAACTACGTAATGCCACTGCGCACCACACGTGTATTATGCCCAGCAGTGGAGGGGTTAATTAGGGAGCATGTAGGGAGCTTCTAGGGTTAATTTTAGATTTAGTGTAGTGTAGTAGACAACTCCAAGTATTGATCTAGGCCCATCTTGGTATATTTCATGCCACCATTTCCCTGCCAAATGCGATCAAATAAAAAAAATGTCACTTTTTCACAATTTTAGGTTTCTCACTGAAACTATTTACAAACAGATTGTGCAATTATGACACAAATGGTTGTAAAATCTTCTCTGGGATCCCCTTTGTTCAGAAATATATATGGCTTTTGCGTTGATTTATGGCAATTAGAAGGCAGCTAAATGCAGCTGCGCACCACATGTGTATTATGCCCAGCAGTGAATGGGGTTAATTAGGGAGCTTATAGGTTTCATTTTAGCTTTAGTGTAGTAGACAACCCAAAGTATTGATCTAGGCCCATTTTGGTATATTTCATGCCACCATTTCCCCCCAAATGCGATCAAATTTAAAAAAAAAACTTTTTCACAAACTTTAGGTTTCTCACTGAAATCATTTACAGTTTGTGCAATTATGGCACAAATGGTTGTAAATGCTTCTCTGGGATCCCCTTTGTTCAGAAATAGCAGACATATATGGTTTGGCGTTGCTTTTTGGTAATTATAAGGCCAATTATAAGTCTGCCAGTACTAAAATAAAAGGTATTTACATATGCTGATGTGTAGGATCCCCACTTAGCCCCCAACCTCCCTGCCCCCCCCCCAAACAGCTCTCTAACCCTCCCCCTCTACTTTATTGGGAGTCATCTTGGGTACTGGCAGATGTCTGCCAGTACCCAGTTTATAAAAAAAAAATGCTTTTTATTTATTTATTTATTTATTTTTCTGTAGTGTAGGTGTCCCCCCCCCCAAAGAACAACCCCCTCCCCTCCCAGATCCCTTAGATGTTTTTTTTTTAATTAAATTTTACCCCACCTTATCCCACTTTTCTTCAACATTTTTTCAGTAGTGTAGCCGTTTCCACCCGTTTCCACCCCGTGCATGCGCTCGCCCCCGGCCCCCCGTGCACACGCGCACGATCCTGCCCACCTCTTGCATCAGCAGATGCATCGATACCCGCCCACCCGCCTCCCAGACTGGCTCCCACCCACCAACGATACTGGCCATCGATGTCCAGTGCAGAGAGGGCCACAGAGTGGCTCTCTATGCATCGGATGGCCAAGGAGGGTTAATGCAGGATGCCTCAATATCGAGGCATCACTTCAATAAATGGAAAGTGGGTGGAAGCGATCAGGATCGCTTCCACCACTTTCCAAGACCAAGGACGTATGCCATACGTCCTCGGTCATTAAGTGTATTTTTTTGAGGACATACGGTGTACGTCCTTGGTCCTTAAGGGGTTAAAGGGACACTGAACCCAAATTTTTTATTTTGTGATTCAGATAGACCATGACATTTTAAGCAACTTTCTAATTTACTCCTATTAACAAATTTTCTTCATTCTCTTGGTATCTTTATTTGAAATGCAAGAATGTAAGTTTAGATGCCGGCCCATTTTTTGTGAACAACCTGGGTTGTCCTTGCTCATTGGTGGATAAATTCATCCACCAATAAAAAGTGCTGTCCAGAGTCTGAACCAAAAAAAAGCTCAGATGCCTTCTTTTTCAAATAAAGATAGCAAGAGAACGAAGACAAATTGATAATTGGAGTAAATTAGAAAGTTGCTTAAAATTGCATGCTCTATCTGAATCACAAAAGAAAAAAAATTGGGTTTGGTGTCCCTTTAAATTCTGTCCTTTTAAGGATTTATCCAGCATCAGCATTTTTGGTTAATCTGCTGTTGTGGATTTGTAAACACTTTTTGCTTTTATCACTCTGTATTACTCTTGGTCTATTTACTTATCAAAGAGCTTCCCAAATAAGTTCATCTTTGATTGACCAACCAACCGTATGTTAGAGGAATTTGAATAAATAAATAAATAAAAAAAGACATAAATAATTAACATTGGGCTTCATATACTAATCAGCAGATGCTGCTTTGGAGACTTGCGAAAATCCTGCTTACCACAATGTAAGAACAGCGGTCACTATTTTGGAACCCAGGGTACACTGTAGGTATATGACGGAGAGTTGCTGCAGACGTGCAAACACATCAGCACTGGAATGCAGTTAAAGTCAGATTTCAACATTGCGGCACCTATGACAAGAGGAAGGCAGCGAATAACCTCAATACCATGCTTATAAAATGTATTTAACTCTTAATGTAATTTTAAAGAAAAAAACCTTTAATGGTATGTTCCCACATCATCCAATTAAGGGCTAGATTACAAGTGGAGCGTTATTTTAACATGAGCCCATTAAGGGACAAATTTGGCGGTTTACGGGCGCACGTTAAATAGCCAGCCATTAAAAGTGGCTAGTTAATGCTACTACGAGCTTGGGGGAGCACTTGCCGCTAAGCACAATTAACAAGAAGTTAGACCTCTGGTTAATAAAAAAAAAGTTGTCCCCAAAATAAAAGATACAGTTCCTTTAGATAAATAAAAAATATTAGCATTTTTATTTTTTTAATAAAATAGTGCTCAAAGCAGTTATAAGGGGTTAAAGTGAGATGATGTGGGGTGTTTGGGAAAAACGGCATTGAAAGTGCCTTTAAATTGAGGTGAATTGGGACTGTGTTTTTACTATAAATAAATATTTATATTCTTATATACATATATATTTATGTGTATATTATTACACATATAAATATATAATATATATATATATATATATATATATATTCAGGTCGCGTTCGCATTGTGCTTAACTTGTAATACCAGTGCACATTTGCGTGCACTGGTATTACTGAGTGGAGTGCAAATATCACGCTCGTGAAATCGCAGTTTTGCGCTCCACTGGTAATCTAGGCCTAAATGTATAATTAATATGTCTTTCTATCAAAGAATTTGAAGATATAAACAAAAATAAACTCAAGCTTATTTTACACGGTATTGTTTTAATATATATTTTCCCCACTAATTATGGCCATTTCAGGGGAAAAATAATTGCATAGGAAAGTTTAAAAGTAAATTAAAGGCTTTTCCATTTATTTATTTTTATATCTGTGGCACCCAATACAGTTATAACTTTGTTGTTTAATCGTGTACATGCAGAATATTATCAATGCCAAACAAACATTTTTACTGTATCAGTGGGGATGCTAATTGCAAACTCAGGAGATAATCTCTTTTCATCATAATACAGTTTCTATTTCATGAAAAACTATTGAGCATTTCTTATATTTTTGTTTTTAATTTTATGTCTATAGAGAAGTTCAAATCAATAAGTGTACACCCCATGCTTTTCATTAAAAACTCATATCTGATTTTGTACAAAGAATTAATGAATAGATCCATTCAATGCATAACACAGGATACTATGTGATCTGGCTGTAAATTAGACAGTGCTAGGCCTCATTTTGGAAAATGACATTATTTTTTTAACCTATTTATTTTAATGACTCCACAAGAAAAAAAAAAAATCAATATCCTATAATAATAACTACTCCAATCTATCATTTTAAATTCCTTTCTCCCATAAAATCTGGAAATAACTATAGCTACTGAATTACAAAGAATAATTGTTATGATGTTGTGATAATACTAATGATTATAATTACAATATTTTTGTAGTTATTATTTATATATTTTACCTTCCGTTAATGCGAACATTGTATTAATATTAGCATATAAAATGTGTTTAATGCTAGTATATGAGGCAGTATGCACAATCACATTCTAAATGGTTTATATGGTTATACAGTTGAATTTTTAGTAAAATCTTTTAAACCAGGGTTTTTTTTTTAGATAATAATTTATTTTCTTTTTTTTATTGCTGGATAAATAATACCATTTATTATTTTTAAAACACCCCTAATTTCAATAATTGCAAAATCCTGAAAATGTATACATCCAAAATGTTCTGAGATTCAATAACTGCATGACCTGGAATATACATCAAAAATGGTAACAGGTGTAACACAAAATGAATATTGAATATAGCCCTAAATCTACAATAATTAATTCACCTAGTTTACATTAATACTGGGGTTATCTTCTTCCATCAATCACAGTTCTGTGCCTCTTTGTTTTTATGAGAATCCCTGTGGTGTATCTTCCATATAACTATAACTCTTCATTATTTATCTTCACACTTTTTTCCCCAAATGCATTCAAATTAGATTTTTGGTTTTAGTAAAATATTAAACTTCAAAAAAATAGAAGGGCTTAATTTGAAAGACAGCTATTTTTTTATAGTAATGATTCATTTTTATATGATGTTGTTTATTTGCTATTTTTATCAGATGCACAATAAAGTATAATTTGTTGGTGGCTTATAAATAAATAACATTAATAAAAAGTAATATTAACATGAGGATTAGGTAACATACTCCTAGGAGATCTGCCAAATGTCACTCATTTAAATTGCATCTCATTAGGAAGCAAGCTCATTCACTCACCACATGACTTATTGTAGCCCCTGGTCTTGACCCTTTCTCAGACAGAAAAGCCTGGGATGCATTTCAAAGCGATGAAAAACTGACAGCCAAGACAGTAGTAGAAAAAGACAGAAGATACAATTAGTGTATAAGGAAAATGTTTATATTTAAGTTAATACTGCAATCTGAGCTTTTATATTTACAGCTTTTCAAACACATATACACACTCTCACATGCACCAACACACACACATACACAGTCTCACATGCACCCACACACACAAACATACACACTCTCACATGCACCAACACACACACACATACACAGTCTCACATGCACCCACACACACAAACATAGTACATACTCTCACACGCACCAACACACACACATATACAGTCTCACATGCACCAACACACACACATATACAGTCCACATGCACCAACACACATACATACACCCTCTCACACACACCAAAACACACACATACACAGTCTCAAACACACCAATACACATACATATTGACTCTCAAAAGCACAACACACACACATACACACTCTCTCACATACCTGCACACATACCTACATACACACTCACATGCACCAATTCACATACATACACACTCTCACACACACCAATACACACACACATACAGATTCTTAAAAGCACAACACACATACACACTCTCAAACATACCTGCACACACACCAACATACACATTTGCATGCACCAATACACATACATATACTCCAATACATTTAAATACACACTCTTACACATACCAATACACATACATACACACTCTCACACACACCAATACACACACATACACACTCTCATAAGCACAACACACTCTCTCACACACATACACACACTCTTACATGCATCAACACACACATACACACTCTTACACTCAATGACACACTCAAATACAAATACACCCACCTCTATACACACACACATACACACTCTCACACACAAACACACACACACACACATATATATATATATATATATATATATATATATATATATATATATATATATATAGATGCTCAAAAAACAAAGTATTGCAGTATGCAGTGATACCTTTTTTATTGAACTAACATAATATTTAAAAGACAAGCTTTCGAGAGTTTTCCTCTCTTCCTCAGGTCTAAAGCAATCCAATTTGCTTTAGACCTGAGGAAGAGAGGAAAACTCTCGAAAGCTTGTCTTTTAAATATTATGTTAGTCCAATAAAAAAGGTATCACTGCATACTGCAATACTTTGTTTTTTGAGCATCTATCTACTGGACTAACACGGCTACTCTAATCTTCACTATATATATATATATATATATATATATATATATATATACTGTACATACACACACACTCTCACATTCCCACATACACACTTTCATACATACCTGCACATAAACACACACATTCTCAAGTACAACCCATACACCTGCTTACACTCACACACACTTAAAAAGCCCTATACAATAGTCAGAAATCTCCATGCAATCTTACAAAAAGTGGGTGAACGAAATAAAAATGGATTTAAAACTAAATATGCTATTTAAACACATTAATTTCCTTTGAAGCTATGAAAAAAATAACTATTTCAGATGTTATACTATTGCCTTTTAATGTTTGTTTGTTTTTGTGTTTGATAAATGTGGTTAATTGGCAACACATATATCCACTCTGAATTGCATTTCCTAAAGTTTTTCTTTATTTTTTATGATTATGTTCTGCTTACAGGTCACTTACCTTCTGTTATTGCCTGGAGGATTTAGGGAAAAAGACCAAATTATGCAATACTTCCTGTTACCACCAGTCCAGGGAACACTGTTAACCGGAGGCATTAAGACTTGCTTGCCAATCCTACTGAGCAGCTGTTCCCTGGATTAATTAAGCTGTTTTTTGATAATAAAAACAGCTTGTGCATAAAGATAGCAGTACTCATGTCAACATTTAGTTGACCTTGCCTTTTTTTTTTTCTTCAAAAACAGGCATCTCTGGTTTAGAAAACATGTATATATCCCTCTTCTGATTATTTCCTCTATTGCTATACCATGCGTACCATACTTGCAAATTTCTAATTAGAGTAACATTCTATCTATAGTCTATATCTATCTGTCTGTCTGTCTGTCTTTCTGCATGTCTGCCTGTCTATCTATCTATCTATCTATCTATCTATCTATCTATCTATCTATCTATCGGTCTGTCTGTTTTTCTACATGTCTATCTATCTATCAATCTCTCTGTCTGCCTGTCTATCATCTATCTGTTACACATCTATTAACCATTTATAAAGTTATCATTATGTAGTTATTCCTTAAAGGGACACTGAACCCAAATTTTTTCTTTCATGATTCAGATAGAGCATGAAATTTTAAGCAACTTTTTAATTTACTCCTATTATCAAATTTTCTTTATTCTCTTGCATGCTCTATCTGAATCATAAAAGAACAAAATTGGGGTTAGTGTCGCTTTAAGAAGGTAGATAAACAGACAGAGAGATAGATATCTTTTTAATTTCTATTACACAATTTATGTTTTAACTATTTGTGTTGAAGGGTTTATAGACAGCCAGGAAATGTGTCTATCACTTAGATATCATGAGTAATTTTAGACATAGCTTATAGACACAATACAGTAGTTGATTGCTGATTTTGGAGAGCTTAAGGGTACCTTTTATTAGCAACCACCTGTCATCCTGCAGATCTGGGTATGGTTATTATGTTCTTATTATCATTTTTATGTATTTATTTATTTTTGTCTGCTGTAGCTAACACAGATCTCTTCCGGTTGTAGTCTTCTTATACTTAATATTTGTGGCCCATATACCCACAATAATAACTAATGAATTTTATCACCATATAAAGTCAGTTAACAAATTATATCAGTTCATGACATGCAATCAACATTTTCACATTATTTGAGGTAATTTTATTATTGTATCATTAATATTTATCAAACATTCACATAATATCAACAATAAACATTTTGCTGTTTTAAAAGTGTGATTAGTACTACATTATATTTTTTTATATTTGGTCAAATCAGGAAACTATTTTTAACGTGAACTGATCATATGCAAAAGTGCAAACATAAGCTAAATTAAAGGAGCAGTAAATCCTAGTTTAAAAGGATGATCTTCCTGGAGTCAGCCTGAAGAAATTGATAACTCCAGACTAGTCATCAGAAGCCATCCTGAAGTATGCCCACAGGCCGGAATATTTAAATGAGATGACTCTGGAGGCATTCACTGGCTGTTCATGCTTGTGAAGTAATCAGTAAAATAATCTGCTAATTATTCTGAAGTCATCACCCAGAATTTTTTACCTTAGCTTATGACTTTACAAGTCTGGTGATGTCTGATGATGTGCAAATGACTTCTAAAGTAGTTTGATGATCATCAAATGACTCCAGGATTGTCTCTGAAGTAATCTTATTTTGGAAAGTCAAAATTAAATGCTCATGATTTATATAGAGCGTTTTGTTTAAGATAAAATTTGGGTAGGCTAATTTAGAAGTGTACGTATGTTTTCAACATTCTATGGCAGCAGTGTTTGCAATTATGTATAACATTGTTGTAAAGATGGTTGTCTGCCTGATTGCTAAAGACTCATGCACACTCCTGAGCTCACCTAGGAATACTCTTTAATAAAAGGGACAGTTTACTGTAAAATAGTTTTTTCCTGAATATGTTCCCCATGACTTGTTAAACCAGCTGCAGCATATAAAATGTATGAGAAATTGCTTGTTTATGCTTCTTTTTGCAAAATCAAAAACAATGATCCAGGTAAAATGGATCATTGTGAACAAATTAAAAGAGAGGAAGTTTTTGCGTAAACTGTCCTTTTAAGGATACTAAGAGAACTAAGCAAAATTGATAACAGAAGTATAAAAAGACAAAATAAGGTAAAAAAAAGTAAGTTGCTTAAATTTGTATGCTCTTTCTAATCAATTTAAAGGGATGTTAAATACTATGATTGTTGCAATAAAAACCACTAAGCAGCGTATTATACTTAATATAAATCATTGCAATATGTATTATTCATCATTTTAAATAGATTTTACCTTTTATTTCTTTTTTTACACTACATTTGTACTTCCTGTCACAGACTTTACAAGGAGGAGGGGGCCTCTGTAGGCAGGTTTATCTTACCTTGATGTCATAAAACTTATAGGCCAGTTACTATTAAAGGGACATTGTACACAAGATTTTTCTTTGCATACATTTTTTAACATGATCCTGCAAATCCTGTTTTCCCAGCCACTTTCACTGGGTTTCCCAACCTAACCTTATCAATAGTGCTAAACTGGTAGCTTCTGAGTAAGTTTTTAAAAGGTTTTATACTTGATATTTCTATCAGTATCTGTGCATATTCTTCTATATAGTAGTGTCTATTACCTGCAGTTATATGGAAATTGGTGTATAGTGTCCCTTTAAGTGAATAGACTAGATAAGAGGGATTCAGACTTGCTCATGCCTGGATCAGTCAGAATAAAACCTAATTTTCAAATATATCAGCTCCCATATCACACTGAGAGCAGTGGCTACACTGAGAATTTATAAGTGTTCATTATGCAAGAAAACAAGTAAGTTGTTTGCTGTTTTTTAAACACTCTGTTTCTTTTTATATGTTTACTTTGATTTAACATATTTGCTTTTAGGTTTCATTGTGACTTTACAGTCCTTTTAATTTTTTTAAGAGGTCAAAGCTTTTTGCAAGTAAACTCATTCTGTACAATAAGAACTTCCAGTTAGGAACAATTGAAGTGGCTCAATATAAGAAATATTGTCATTTAAAGGGAAAGTCTACACCAGAAGTTTTATTGTTTTAAAAGAGAGATAATCCCTTTATTACCTATTCCCCAGTTTTGCATAACCAACATGGTTATATTAATATAGTTTTTACCTCTGTGATTACTTTGTAACTAAGCTTCTTCTGACAGCCCCCTGATCACATGACTTTTTATTTATTATCTATTGACTTGCATTTCAGCCAATTAGTGCATTGTCTGCCACAAGCCACGGGCCTGATCACAAGGTTATCTATATAGCTCACTTGAACTAGCATTCCCCTGTTGTGAAAAGCTAATAAAAAGTAGTGGCTTAAAAACAGGCAGACATTTAGAGGTTTAAATGTTATAAGGTATATTACTATAGCAATGTTGGTTGTGCAAAGCTGGGGAATGGGTAGTAAAGGCATTATCTATCTTTTTAAAAAAATAACGTTAGTGTTGACTGTCTCTTTAATAAAAAAAACTTAAAAAACAACACAATTTACAGTGTCTGAACTGTTGTAAATGGGAAAAGTTGTGACCATTTTCTTTTACAAGATAGTAATATCATGCACTGCTGAATCTTGTTTCTAAACAACAACAAAACACGCCAAATGAAATAACATATTTTATTACAATAAACGAAGTTGGTTAAAATATATAGTAACAAATTTTACAATATAATGAATATACATAATATGTCATATACACATGCACAGTGTAGATATAATGCCTCAGCTCAAATAGATTTATTATTAAAGGGACTGTTAACTCCAACATTTTTATTGTTTAAAAAGATAGATAATCCCTTTAATGCCCATTTCCCAGTTTTGCACAGTCAACACAGTTATATTAATATACTTTTAACCTCTGTGATTACCTTGTATCTAAGCATCTTCTGACAGCCCCCTTATCACGTGACTATTTATTTATTTATTATCTATTGACTTGCATTTTAGCCAATTAGTGCAGTGTCAGCTACAACTCCATGGGATAGAGCACAATTTTATCTATATGGCTCACACAAACTAGCAGTCTCCTGTTGTGATAAGCTTATAAAAAAGCATGTGATAAGAGGCTTAGAAACAGGCAGAAATGTAGAGGTTTAAATGTTATAAAGTATATTAATATAACAATGTTGGTTGTGCCAAGATGGGTAATGGATAGTAAAGGCGTTATCTTTTTAAACATTAACAATTTTGGTGTTGACTGTCCCTTTAAAGTGTTTTTTTTTTTTCTTAATTAACAATAGTCATTGCCCATACATAGCAAACATAGATTTGTTCCATGGGCATAACAATTAGAGAACTTAACAGGTATGTTGTAATGTTAAGGATAGACGCAAGCTAAGGTGAGCATTTTTACACATACATGTCTCGTCACTCTTACATTGGCGAGATGAGCATTTTTACTAAATATATACATTATTTACTGTGAAAATTAGTTTGCATATAGATTATTTGGCCTAACATAATTTACTTTCAAATTCACGAAATGCACATTATATTGTATGTAAATATATTCTGAAAATATGCCTCCTCCATGTTGCTAACATTCACATACATTAGTGAAGATTTTGGAACGTTTTAAGTTAATGAGACCTATACTTTCTTTAGAAGCAGCATCGCCAATTATCTGTATGGCGAGGGGAAGCCCACTTTTGTTTAGAACATTTCACCTGGTGCGAACATTCCAAGTCTGGCGAGACAGAAACATACATCTCTCTTCACATGCAGCAATCTGTTTATCATCAGGACACAAGTGTGTGTGTATATATATATATATATATATATATATATATATATATATATATATATATATATATATATATATATATATATATATATAAACAATAGCCAGTAGTTCTGCATCTAAAAAATTGTGTTTAAAGGAACAGAAAACCCCAACATTTTCTTTCGGGATTTGGATAGAACATACAAATTTAAACAACTTTCCAATTTACTTCTATTATCAAATTTGCTTCATTCTCTTGTTAACCTTTGCTGAAGGACCAACATTGTCTTACTGGCAGCTAGCTGAACACATCTAGTTAGCCAATCACAAGCAACAAATGTGTGCCTGCACCAATCAGCAACTAGCTCCCACTAGTGTAGGATATGTGCATATTCTTTTTCAACAAGGGATACCAAGAGAATGAAGCACATTTGAAAACAGAAGTGAATTTAAAATGACCTGCTCTATCTGATTCATACAAGTTTAATTTTGACTTTCCTACCCCTTTAAGTACTGCCCAGTATGAGTTATATTTTTAAATGTATTTGATTTCATTATTAACTGAAGATGCCAACACTCTTGTTTTGGAAAATATTTTACAGTTTTTACCCATTGCACCACTTTACACTGAAGGACTTTCTCTATAAATGTCAGTTATTTCATTTAGTAAGTTAAATAGCCTTTAAAGTTCTTGTGACTCTAATCTGTGATGGACCATGTGATCTTTCAAGATCAGAACAATGTATTAGGTCAGGAATGTGTTTAATTACAATAGCTATAAATAACATAAATGATGGTAAAATAAAGGGTATCAGAATGTCATTCACTGCTAATTTGTACATTCTAATGATTCAATCTCCCAGTAGTATTAATATCTTTTGTATGGTGTTGACAGTGTAGCAACATGGACATCTTTTTGATATTCAGCAGCTAAACAGACGCGTCTGTCAGAGACACATGTTTTCCTTTATTAGAGAATGAAAAAAAGTGAGAAAAAAATATTTGCTCAGCTGCTGTCTTTCATGTTTGTAGGAGGTTAGAATCCGCCCACCTCATTCAACCTCAAGTCATTTAAAAAGTGATGACTTTTAAAGAAAAAAATTGTTCAAGCTTTACCAGAGTTCACATGCTGACATGCAAATATATTGATTACTTGGATGCTTATACAAGTTTTTTTAAAAAGTTAGTATTTTTAATTTATTTTATTATTGTTATTGTTGTTGCTGCTGTTATTATAATCTTTATTTGCCATGTACAATCCAGTTGTGTAGGACTATAGTGGTAAATTAACATTCATTTAGTTTTGTTCAATGTTTCATCTTAAATGGTATTTTAAAGTGTTCAGAATGAAACCATTTTTTTATGTTTTCACATGTGTGGATGTGTGTCCCTGACCACCAATAGCATTGTGGGAGTTTCTTTATCAACAGAAATAATGGCCACACTAATAGGGTTTCAATTAAAACTTTATTAGTCCTTTATTAAAGGGATATTCCAGCCAAAATTAGAAACTACATGGGTGCATTTCGGTTTTGAACAGAAGCAATTTTGTAATATAAATGCATTAGCAAAAATGTTTCTAATAAAAGCAATAGCTGGTTCAAATCTGTATTTAAGTATGCACCATGCACCAGCATTTTAAACACAACACTTGCTCAGAGAGCCGTAGGTGCTTGTACCATCTGGTAATGACTCAATTTGTTAATTGCTGACATGATACAAGCCCCACAGATGATCTGAGCAGCTGCATTATTAAAAATGTGGGTGCAGTAACAATATCTACCTATGCTTCACATGCACGTGCAGAGAAAAATGTTAACACTAAAACAGTGCTAACTTTTACTAGAAGCATTTTTGCTAATACCTGTATATTGCAAACATGTTTCTATTGAAAGATGTAATAAATCTATGTGCATTTAAATTTTGACTGGAATGTCCCTCTAAGCTATAAAGCAAAAATCATGAAGGATGCCCCCCCCCAAAAAAACTGACGCATTTCACTCTACATAGAGCACTTTTTAAATAGACAACTCAATGAAAATTCCATATGTTACATAGGGGATACTTTTTTAAGGGACACTGAACCCAAATTTTTTATTTCGTGATTCAGATAGAGCATGACATTGTAAGCAACTTTCTAATTGATTTTCTTCATTCTCTTGGTATCTTTATTTGAAATGCAAGAATGTAAGTTTAGATGCCGGCCCATTTTTGGTGAACAACCTGGGTTGTCCTTGCTGATTGGTGGATAAATTCATCCACCAATAAAAAGTGCTGTCCAGAGGTCTGAACCAAAAAAAGCTTAGATGCCTTCTTTTTCAAATACAGATAGCAAGAGAACGAAGAAAAATTGATAATAGGAGTAAATTAGAAAATTGTTTAAAATTGCATTCTCTATCTGAATCACAAAAAAAAATGTTGGGTTCAGTGTCCCTTTAATTTTATTCAAACTGTTTTATTTTAAAAAACAAACAAATGTCTGGATGCAGAGAAGGCATTTGACCGTGTAAGATGGGGCTATTTGGACTTAGTATTAAAACATATGGGCTTTACGGGAAATTTTTGTGCGGCTATTTCTACAATATATTCTAACCCTTCTGCCTTTATTAAAATAGCTGGGTATAAGTCTTCATCTATAACAATTCTTAATGGAACCAGGCAGGGCTGCCCTTTATCACCACTACTATTTGCACTGTGCATCGAACCATTAGCAGCCAGCATCAGGCAAAACGTAGATATTACAGGCATTAAAATACAAGACCAGGAACATATGATCAGCCTGTTTGCAGATGATGTTATTCTGTCTGTCACTAAACCTATGATCTCTCTCCCCCTAATATACTCGACTATTGGCAAATTTGCCAATATCTCGGGTTACAAGATTAATAATGATAAGTGTGAGGCTATTAGTGTACATCTTCCAGAACACACTAAAAAACTTTTAACACTGAATTTTGACTTTACTTGGTCTGACAGGGGTATGAAATACCTGGGCATTAACATTCCAAGCAATCTGGATCATCTATATAAACTAAACTACATACCTTTGTTCACGCACATTAAAAATTTACTATCCAGATGGAACAAGCTTAATATCTCCCTATATGGCAGATTGACTTCGGTCAAGATGACAGTTCTGCCTAAAATTCTATATCTTTTTCGGTCATTACCTATAAATGTACCCACCTCAACACTACAGAAAATACAAAAAGACATAATAGCTTTTATATGGAAATACCAAAGATCTAGAGTAAACAAACAAACCCTTAGTAGACATAAGGTGGGAGGAGGGATGGGGCTGCCGGATTTAACATCCTATTATTACGCGGCTAGAATGGCACAATCCACCCTGTGGCATAATCATTTAGATAAAATCCAATGGGTACAGATAGAATCAGACATGATGAAGACATACCCTATTTATAAACTCTTGTGGTCTAAAAAAAAAGATAGACCCACTAATTGGAGATCCTTTATCACCATAGCACATACATTGATAATGTGGGACACCTTGACAACCAAATACCCCTTGCTTCAGAGGGGATCGAAAGCGACCCCGCTGGTAACGTTATCCACTAGTTATGACCAAGATACACAGGAGAAATGGGCAAACAAGGGACTATATCGAATTGCAGATGCTCTTGAGGGGACTAAGGTTATAACTTTCCATCAGTATGCTGAACTCAAAAGGTCGGGGGTTGCCAGTTGGTTTCACTACCTTCAGTTGAGAGCCAGGGTAGCTGAAGTTTTAGGTAACGATAAGATGTCTGCTAGTTCTTATGTAGAGAGGTTGTGCTTGGCCACCAGTAGGATTAGAGGAGCAATCTCCGACCTTTATATTCAATTCAATACACCTCCTAAGTTAAATAAATTACCATTCATGATAAAATGGGAGTCTGAATTAAATTTCACCTGGTCAGCAGAAAAGTGGTGTGACACTCTTAGGTCTGGCACTTCTTTTTCGATATGTGCCCATTTAAAAGAAAATTTCATAAAAGTGGCATTCCGATGGTACTTTCACCCCTCCAGAATACATAAGATTCAGGCTAACACAAATTGTTTACGAGGTTGCAATGAAAGAGGGACATACTCCCATATGTGGTGGCATTGTTGTCATGTAATTAATATATGGTCCCAAACGTCATCTCTTCTGAGTGAAATTTTGGAAAGACAAATTAATTTATCCCCTACTCAGGCACTGCTACATGAACCCCTACCAGGTCTGAATTCAAGAGTTAATAAATTAATAGCACTTATCTGTACGATAACTAAACTAAACATAGCTAGATACTGGAAGACATCGGTGCCATAATTTTTGTTAATCAAGAATAAGATTGATTTCTACTATCAGATGAGTAGTGCTTCTGCAGACATACTAGACAATAAGGAGCAATTTTTGAGGATATGGGAACCCTGGATAATGTACTCCGAAGCTAGAAATAGAAATATACAGCAAAGATTCAGAACACCTGACTAAAACCAAAAGAGTTATGAAGTGGGTGCCCCCCTGCCTCTCCCGCTCCTGCCCAGCTTGTCTGGGTGGGTCACATCCCATTACCCTTCCCCTCCCTTTGGGATGTATCCAGTCTCCCCCGGGACAGGGGGGGGGTGATAGATAGAGCACCATGGGTCTTCTTACTGGCTGGGTCCCCTCCTCCACAGGGTTTTGAAAGGTTATTACTGATAATAATATATTATGCTTAATTTGTGCTTTTGTATATGAGGTATGTGTAACCATGTTCAATGACTTAAAATTTAGCAGAGATGGAATTCTTTGTCAAATGTAAATTATACACTGTAAAACTCAATAAAAACTTTTGTTCATTAAAAAAAAAAAAAAACAAATGTGCCAACATATTTTTATTTCATTGTTGTGCTTGCATGATAGAGTTTTAAAATGTTCCTTCAAACAAAGATGTTGAATTGAAAATAAACAAATTGTTTCCAAAGAAGTCATGCTATCAAATTGCTTGTACCGTACTGTATGAAGCATGAGTAGATGGTATAAATGATTTTCCTTAGGGCAAATTGTTGGAAGATTAAACAAATACAATATTTATGTAGATAGTTTAGTATATATTATAAGGGTCATAGTTTGCATTTAGGATGACCTAAGGGGTTATTAAAGTTTCAGACAATTTCAACATTTGCAGTTTGAAAAATGTCCCCAATAAAACATGTTCTTTGTTAATTTTGTTCTGATGTGAAAATGCTGTAAAACTTTCATAAGCATTTTTTGCCTTTGGTCATCTCGTAACATTTGATAAATTCCTCCATTACCTTGAATTGAAAAAAATAGGGTACAAGACCAAAGTCATTTTTCACTGGAACAACACTAATATTGCTTGGCATGGAAGATTCAGTAACCATCCTCAAGAGTGGCTGTCACCCACTCAATCATATCTTATAGAATGAACATGGGCACTTGTAGAGTTCATACTGCCCATGGCAAAATCTAATATGCTGCCCCTCCCACTTCTTCAAAGGGAAGTTGTGCTCAAACATTTTCTGTCATCTGAATGAGTGTCATTTAAACAGTTTGTTTCCCCTGAAATGTGAAGTAAAATCTATGTATATGTCCCGCTAATGCCCATTGGCTGACAAGTATTTCCTGCTAACTCTTATTGGCTGATTGGTACAAAACTGTCTCAGCTGATGACCATTAGCAGGAAGTACACAACTGATACTGCTTCTTTAGCTCACATTTTTTTCAGGCAAAAAGAAAAAAATCAACATGTTTAATTGATGCAGTTTAATATGAATAATAATAAAGGGCTAGATTACAAGTGGAGCGCTAATTTATTGTGTGCCCGTAAACGAGGTCGCGATAGCATTCAGATCTCTGGGTAGTTTTCCAAAAATGTCTCAGTTGCCCTCAAAAATTTCAAATTCCATTCCACTTTTATTATGTTTGCTTCATTCTCTTGGTATCCTTTGTTTGAGGAACAACAATGCACTACTGGGAGCTAGCTGAAGACATTGGGTAAGCCAATGACAAGAGGGGTAAGTGCAGCCACCAATCAACAGCTGGCTCTCAGTAATGCATTGCTGCTTGTGAGCAAAGAAAACCAAGAGAACAAAGCAAATTAAATAACAGAATTAAACAGAAAAACTGCATGTTCTATCTGAATAATGAAAGTTTAATTCTGACTTAAGTTTTCCTTTAAACATATTTCCCAGCACCCATCTTTCTTTCTTTTTTTCTGGCTGGTGATTTCTTTGTGCTGTAGAGTCACAGTAGTGTGGCATAGAATTAAAGGAATAGTCAAAATGAAACTTTTATGATTTAGATAGAGCACACAATTTTAAACACCTTTCTAATTTACTCCTATTATCAATTTTTCTTGGTTCTCTTGTTATCTTTATTTGAAAAGACAAGAATGTAAGCTAACAAGCCGGCCCATTTTTGATTCAGCACCTGGGTAGCACTTTCTAAATGTAGCCACCAATCAGCAAGCGCTACCCAGGTGCTAAACCAAAAATGGGCCGGCTCCTAAGTTTACATTCGAATACAGATACCAAGGGGCCAATTTAACATGCTCCGAATGCTGCTGTTTCCGCGCGAGTCTTCAGGCTTAAGAAGCAGTGGTCTATCTGAATCATGAAAGTTTAATTTTGACTTGACTATTCCTTTAATGAGAGATCCAGGCAGAATAAGCACACATTATTTACAATGCTGCCCAGGTCCAGTTAGTATTTGCATAATGAGGTTATACTGTACGTTTGAAAACTTTTTTGCATTTAATATATGTTGAGGTTAATATCATTCTTTTTTTTATATCCTTCTTAGAACCTGTACTCGTTTTCTAGATCTATTCTACACTTGTCACTCACATGTTAGTAACAGATGTTTCTGACTCACTATCTACATCTCTGCTCTTCTGCTTATCTTCTCTATACTGTGTATTTTTAGTTGTTGTTTTTAGTGATTGATTCTACTGCATCTTCTTTTTTCACTACTAAGTAGGGTTACAGCCTTACGTAAAAAAAATGCTAATTTGCTCTAATTTGCATAAATAATTAAGCAACATAACTCAGTAACTGAATAATCTTCTTTTTTTCTTTTTTATATTAAATGCTCTCATCCTTATAAGACATGCTGCTACAGTTTGTACAGTTTGATATGTATATATATTTCTCTTGTTAAGTGTATCCAGTCCACGGATCATCCATTACTTATGGGATATATTCTCCTTCCCAACAGGAAGCTGCAAGAGTCCACCCACAGCAAAGCTGCTACATAGCTCCTCCCCTAACTGCCACTCCCAGTCATTCTCTTGCAAGTCTCAACATAGATAGGAGGTCGTGAGAGTCTGTGGTTTTTTATACTTAGTTTATTTCTTCAATCAAAAGTTTGTTATTTTTAAATGGCACCGGAGTGTGCTGTTTATCTCAGGCAGTATTTGGAAGAAGAATCTGCCTGCGTTTTTTCTATGATCTTAGCAGACGTAACTAAGATCCAGTTGCTGTTCTCACACATTCTGAGGAGTAAGGTACTTCAGAGGGGGAATGGCGTGCAGGTTTTCCTGCAAATAAGGTATGTGCAGTAAAATATTTTTCTAAGGAATGGAATTGACTAAGAAAATACTGCTGATACCGAAGTAATGTAAGTACAGCCTTTAAATGCAGTGAAAGCGACTGGTACCAGGCTGATTGATAGAGATATATGCTAAGGTATGTGCAGTAATATATTTTTCTAAGGAATGGAATTGACTAAGAAAATACTGCTGATACCGAAGTAATGTAAGTAAAGCCTTAAATGCAGTGATAGCGACTGGATCAGGCTTATTAATAGACATACATACTCTTATAAGAATGTGTTTTAAAACGTTTGCTGGCATGTTTAATCGTTTTTTAACATATGTTTGGTGATAAAACTTATTGGGGCCTAATTTTTCCACATGGCTGGCTTAAATTTTGCATAGAAACAGTTATAGGGAAGGTAATCCACAGCTCAGCTGTGGCAGTTTTGTTGTGTCTGTTTAAAAAAATGTCGTTTTTTTTTTTTTTATCTGTTTTTTGCATTAAGGGGTTAATCATCCATTTGCAAGTGGGTGCAATGCTCTGTTAACTTATTACATGTACTGTAAAAATTTCGTTTGATTTACTGCCTTTTTTCACTGTTTTTCAAATTTTGACAAAATTTGTTTCTCTTAAAGGCACAGTAACGTTTGTTATATTTGCTTGTTAACTTGATTTAAAGTGTTTTCCAAGTTTACTAGTCTCTTTATTAGTTCTAACATGTCTATCATAGAGGAGGCTCTGTGTTTATTATGTTTAAAGCCATGGTGGAACCCCATTTTAGAATGTGTACCAGATGTACTGATTTCATGTTAAACAATAAAGATCATTTTTTGTATTTAAAAACATTATCACCAGAGGATTCTGTCGAGGGGGAAGTTATGCCGACTAACTCTCCCCACGTGTCAGACCCTTTGACTCCCGCTTTAGGGACTCACGCTCAAATGGCGCCAAGTACATCAAGGGCACCCATAGCGTTTATTTTACCAGAGGATTCTGTCGAGGGGGAAGTTATGCCGACTAACTCTCCCCACGTGTCAGACCCTTTGACTCCCGCTCCAGGGACTCACGCTCAAATGGCGCCAAGTATATCAATGGCGCCCATAGCGTTTATTTTACAAGACATGGCAAAGGTTGTGTATAATACACTGGCAGCAGTATTAGTCAGACTACCTGAAATTAAAGGAAAGCAAAACAGCTCTGGGGGTAGATACAGAGCATACAGACGCTTTAAGAACCATGTCTGATACTACCTCACAATATGCTTAGTCTGTGGGTGATATTTGTGACTCAGGGAAGATGATTTAACCTGATTCTGATATTTCTACATTTAAAATTTATGCTTGAGAACCTCCACTTGTTGCTCAGGGAGGCTTTAGCTGCTCTGAATGAATGTGTACAATCGCAGTGCCAGAGAAATTGTGTAGACTGGATAAATAATATGCAGTGCCGGTGTGTACTTATGTTTTTCCAATACCTAAAGAGGTTTACTAAAATTTTTCATAAGGAATGGGATAGACCAGGTGTGCCGTTCTCTTCCCCTACTTATGGCAGACAGTTCCTAAGGTGGAGAGAAGAGTTTCTACTCTAGCTAAGCGTACCACTACCTCTGGCGAGGACTGTTGTGCTTTTTTAGATCCAATGGATAAAAAATGTTTATTCAACAAGGTTTTATCCTGCAGCCCCTTGCACGCATTGTTCCTGTCACTGCTGCTGCGGCGTTCTGGTTTGAGTCTCTTGATGAGGCTTTACAGGCTCCATTGGATGAATATATTTGACAAGCTTAGAGCACTTAAGCTAGCCAATTCCTTTGTTTTCTGATGCCTTTGTTCCTTTGACTAGACTAACGGCTAAGAATTCTGTTTTTTACTATACTGGCGCGCAGAGCGCTATGGCTTATATCATGGTCAGCTGTCGTGACTTTAATAAATAAGCTACTTAACTTCTCTTCAAGGGGCAGACCCTATTCAGGCCTAGTTTGAAGGAGATTATTACTTATATCACTGGAGGAAAAGATCATGCCCTTCCTCAGGACAGGTCCAAATCAAGGGACAAAAAAGGCCTAATTTTCGTGCCTTTCGAAAATTCAAGGCAGGTGTGGCATCAACTTCCTCTAAGGCAAAATAAGAGGGAACTTTTGCTCAGTCCAAGGCGGTCTGGAGACAACCGGACCTGGAACAAAGATAAGCAGGTCAAGGAGCCTGCTGCTGCCTCTAAAACAGCATGAGGAACGGACCCCTATCTGGTAACGGATCCTATAGGGGGCAGACTTCATTCTTCGCCCAGGGCAAGAGATGCCCAGGATCCCTGGGCATTGGAAATTATACCCCAGAGATATCTTCTGAATTTCAAAGCTTTCCCCCCCAAAAAAGGGGAGTTTTTGCCTTTCACATTTATCTGCAAACCAGATAAAGAAAGAGACATTCTTGCATTGTGTACGTGACCCATTCAGTTCCAATAGAGGAACAGGGACACAGTTTTCCTCAAATCGGTTTGTGGTTCCCAAGGAAAGGAAACCTTCAGACCTATTTTGGATCTAAAAGATCTTAAACAAATTCTTTAGAATTCTATCATTTAAGATGGAAACTATTCGTACCATCTTAACTATGATCCAGGAGAGTCAATAGAGGACTACAATGGATTTGAAGGATGCTTATCCTCACATTACGATGCATAAAGATCACCATCGGTTTTTCAGGTTTGCCTTTCTAGACAGGCATTACCAGTTTGTAGCTCTTTCCTTTGGGTTAACTACAGCCCCTAGAATCTTTATGGAGGTTCTGGGGTCACTTTGGCGGTCCTTAGGCCGCGGGGCATAGAAGTGGCCCCTTATTTAGACGACATCCTGATACAGGCGTCAAACATCCAAGTTGCCAAGTCTCATACGGACGTAGTACTGGCATTTCTGAGATCGCATGGGTGGAAAGTGAACAAGGAAAGAGTTCTCTATCCCCAATATCAAGGGTTTCCCTCCTAGGGATTCTGATAGATTTTGTAGAAATTAAAATTTACCTGACTGAGTCCAGGTTGTCAAAGTTTCTAAATTTCTGCCGTGTTCTTCATTCCATCCGCGCCCTTTGGTGGCTCAGTACATGAATGTAATCGGCTTAATGGTAGCGGCAAGGGACATAGTACCGTTTGCACGCCTACATTTCAGACCACTGCAACTGTGCATGCTCAGCCAGAGGAACGGGGATTACACAGATTTGTTCTCCTGTTAAATCCGGACCAAGAAACCAGAGATTCTCTTCTCTGGTGACTATCTCGGGTCCATCTGTCCAAGGGTATGACCTTCCGCAGGTCAGATGGGACAATTGTTACAACAGATGCCAGCCTTTTAGGTTGGGATACAGTCTGGAACTCCCTGAAGGCTCAGGGATAGTGGACTCAGGAGGAGACCCTCCTTCTAATGAATATTCTGGAACTGGGAGCGATATTCCATGCTCTTCAGACTTGGCCTCAGTTAGCAACTCTGAGGTACATCATATTTCAGTCGGACAATATCACGACTGTGGCTTACATCAACCATCAAGGGGGAACAGAAGTTCCCTAGCAATGTTAGAAGTCTTAAAATAATTCACTGGACAGAGACTCACTCTTGTCTAAAAGCTATCCCTATCCCAGGTGTTGAGAACTGGGAGGCAGATTTTCTAAGTCGTCAGACTTTTCATCCGGGGGAGTGGGAATTCCCTCCGGAGGGGTTTGCACAAGATCAAGCAGGAGAGTGCTTTGGTGCTTTTGACAGCGCCTGCGTGGCCACGCAGGACCTGGTATGCAGATCTGGTGGACATGTCATCCTTTCCACCACGGTCTCTGCTTCTGAGACAGGACCCTCTACCTCAGGGTCTTTTCAACCATCTAAATATAACTAATCTGAGATGGACTGCCTGGAGACAGAACGCTTGATGTTATCAAAGCATGGCTTCTCCGAGTCAGTAATTGATACCTTAATACAGGCATAAAAGCCTGTCTCTAGGAAAATTTAACATAAGATATGGTGTAAATATCTTATTGTTATGAATCCAAGGGTTACTCATGGAGTAAAGTCTGGATTCCCAGGATATTATCTTTTCTCCAAGATGATTTTGAGAAAAGGGTTGTCAGCTAGTTCTTTAAAAGGACAGATTTCTACTCTGTCTATTCTTTTGCACAAGCGTCTGGCAGGTATTCTAGACGTTCAGGCATTTGGTCAGGCTTTGGTTAGAACCAAGCCTGTGGTTAAAAATGTTGCTCCGCCATGGAGCTTAAAGCTGGTTCTTAAGGTTCTTCAAGGAGTTCCATTTGAACCTTTTCATTCCATAGATATCAAACTTCTATCTTGGAAAGTTCCTTTTTGGTAGCTATTTCCTCGGCTCATAGAGTCTCCGAGTTATCTGCGTTGCAATGTGATTCTCCTTATCTGGTTCTCCGTACGGATAAGGTAGTCCTGTGTACCAACCTGGGTTTTTACCTAAGGTGGTATCTAACAAGAATATCACTCAAGAGATTGTTGTTCCATTCTTGTATCCTAATCCTTCTTCAAAGAAGGAACGTCTATTACACAATTTGGACGTGGTTCGTGTTTTAAAGTTTTACTTACAAGCTACTACAGATTTTCATCAAACATTCGCCTTGTTTGTTGTCTATTCTGGACAGAGGAGAGGTCAAAGGACTTCAGCAACCTCTCTGTCTTTTTGGTTAAAAAGCATAATTCATTTAGCTTATGAGACTGCTGGACAGCAGCCTCCTGAAGGGATTACAGCTCATTCTACTAGAGCTGTGGTTTTCACTTGGGCCTTTTTTAAATGTGGCTTCTGTTGAACAGATTACAAGACGGAGTCTTGGTCTGCGTTTCATACTTTTTCAAATTTAACAAATTTGATACCTTGCTTCTTCCGTGGACTGGATACACTTAACAAGAGAAAACATAATTTATGCTTACCTGATAAATTTATTTCTCTTGTAGTGTATCCAGTCCACGGCCCGCCCTGTCACTTTAAGGCAGGTAATTTTTCCATTAAACTACAGTCACCACTGCACCCTATGGTTTTCCTTTCTCTGCATGTTTTCGGTCGAATGACTGGTAGTGGCAGTTAGGGGAGGAGCTATGTAGCAGCTTTGCTGTGGGTGGACTCTTGCAGCTTCCTGTTGGGAAGGAGAATATATCCCATAAGTAATGGATGATCCGTGGACTGGATACACTACAAGAGAAATAAATTTATCAGGTAAGCATAAATTATGTTATATATATATATATATATATAGATAGATAGATAGATAGATAGATATATTATATATACAGTATATAAATATATATATATATATATATATATATATATATATATATATATATATATATATATATATATAAAAAAAACAAATCTGTGAATCTCACAGACAATAAACTGTGCACACTAAATAAATGTCAAATTTATAAATACACAGACAAGAAGTCTTAAAAAAACACACAATGGTTATGCACATGAAATAATAAAGTCTTATCTGTGGAAAAAGATGAATTTTATATCCAATAATGTCCCTTCTTCAATCAGATGGTTTAAATCCGGTATGTGGAGAAACGGCAGCTTATAATGTGTACCAGTACCAAAGGAGGAAAACGAAGTAGTGTTATGATGATCTATAGGAATAAGCGCACAAAGAGACTCCTCATAGCGTAATATGTTAAATAAAAATGAAGTTTAATACAAACAAACAATCCCCCTTCAGGGTGGGTACTCACGATATAGAACTTCAATCGATATGAGGTAAGATACAGGTATGAAGCACCCCAGTTGAATATACAAACATCCGCTGTTAAGAACCAACGGTCCGTGGTAAAACCTCCAAGTGGAGTAAAACAGTTTGACTTGGCCGCAATAAAGTCCACTTTGCTGATAAAAAGTTCCCCAGCAATTGGAGCAGATAAAAAGCCAAATGTGGCTACACAAATTAGAAACAAACAGTTACTTTGTAACTTATAGACAGACACACTAGCAGCGTCTAACAGTCGTAGCGAAAGGTGGGCATGGCTTAACGCGTTTCACGGACATATCCGCTTCGTCAGAGGCTTCATAGGTTTACGAAGCCTCTGACGAAGCGGATACGTCCGTGAAACGCGTTAAAATGCTTACTGGCCAGCAACTTATACTACTAAGACAAACATTTATTCCAGCCATCTTAATATAGACAAGGCACACAGCAAAACATACATAGGGGCCGAATTATCGAAGTGTGAGTGGACATGATCTGCTGTAGTGATCATGTCTGCCGCACATCGATAAATGCCGACAGCATACCCTGTTGGTATTTATCATTGCACAAGAAATGCTTGTGCTATGCCGCCCCCTTCGGATTCACGGCCAATCGCCCGCTAGCAGGGGTCGTCAATCAAACCGATCGTATCTGATCGGGCTGATTGTTGTTCGCCGCTTTAGAGGTGGCGGACGAATTAAGGAGCAGCGGTCTTATGACCGCTGCTTCTTAACTCCTGTTTCCGGGGAGCCTGAATGCTCGCGTGGAAACAGATGCATTGGGGCCAATTGATGGCTTGATAAATCGGCCCCATAGGCTGCTAATAGAGCACTAGGCCCATACAATCATTTGAGTTTCGTTAAAGGTATGTTTAATTTTAAATATTATGTCATTAATTAATCAAAAAATAAATATCAATTTACAGCAGTTTATCTTTTTTAACTACAGTGAAATTAAAAATGAGTAATAGCGAGTAATGATACAGTTCTAGAACCTATGTCCCTTTAACCTTTTGATGCTATTATTCAATTAATTACCTGAACCTATTCTTTCTGTCTTTCATATATGAGCAATTTGTGTGATGTTTATGAGGAGTAATATGAAGAATTTGATGTTCAATACAGTAATGTAATAATTTATGTCCGGATCAATTTAAATCGGTCTTGTCTGTGCAGATTCACAACCTATTAGAGGTTTTAGATTAGTGTTGTATGGAAAAAAACTTGATTAACAATTATCATGGTTTCTAGCAGACTAAATTACAAATTCAGTATTTCAGACATTTCCAATTTAGGGAATCTTTAGCATCATAAATATTAATTTGTTAACTGGTGTTTTTTTTTTTTCCTTCTTCTACTATTTACATGGAAACATATCAATATTATACACCACTAGAGAGCAAAGCCAAGAGTATACCCTTGTGCTCAATTTAATTTAAAAAAATGACAACATGTGTAAGAGGAAGACTTTTGGCTCATTAAAAGGCAAATTATTATCATATTTTTCTTATCCCTTAAACAGAACATGGGCAAGTCAGTGAGGTGTAGCTGACGCCTTTTAGTAGGGAGCTAGTGCTCAGATTGTATCTACATATAGGAGATACTATTTCTACTAGTGCCAAGATAAGGGCCTATTATCTACTGTCTGTAGACATTTCTTGAGTGCATTCCATTTTTATCAGTCATATTTACTGACCACTTCAATTAGTACAGATCTGGCATGCATGGCTGCTTTCCATCACTGCGTACGATGCTCTGTTACCTATTCAGTTCCCAATAATTGTGTTTTAAAATGTTACCAAATAAAGGGTTGCATTCACTGTTTGCAGTGAGATTATCATTAGTGTAGTATCTCTTTTAAGCATAAAAATATATGTATATTTTATTCCTTTGTATTATCCTTGTTATTATTATTTGGAAAAAAAAGACAGCTTGGCATTTAAACATTTTTTATGGTTGTGTTAAAGGGACACTGTTCCCAAATTTTTTCTTTTGTGATTCAGATTGAGCATGACATTTTAAGCAACTTTCTAATTTACTCCTATTATCAAATTTTCTTCATTCTCTTGGTATCTTTATTTGAAATGCAAGAATGTAAGTTTAGATGCCGGCCCATTTTTGGTGAACAACCTGGGTTATCCTTGCTGATTGGTGGATAAATTCATCCACCAATAAAAAAGTGCTGCCCAGAGTCCTGAAACCAAAAAAAAGCTTAGATGCCTTATTTTTAAAATAAAGATAGCAGGAGAATGAAGAAAAAATGATAATAGGAGCAAATTAGAAAGTTACTTAAAATTGCATGCTCTTTCTGAATTACAAAAGAAAAAATTTGGGTTCAGTGTCCCTTTAATTGCAGCAATCTCATTTTGAATGACAATTTCACTCATCCTCATACTGGCCATAAATATAAAATAAGATTTTCTATGGATCGTGAAACAAATTATGTTATTTACATGATTAAAAGGATAACAAACACCTCTTGCTTTTGTGTAACATTGTGTGTGCCTCATGCTCCTTAGAGAGGCCAAAAAGCAAAGTCTGTGATTCAGCATTTTGCAGCATTTTGTAAACCTTGTTTACAGATTTAGCCTTTGTGGAGTGTGAGGCAAAGAACAATTTTTACAGAAAATAAAAACTAGTTGTTTAACGTCCCTGTCAGTTTGTTAGTTGTAGCAGAATATACAGATGTTCTTTTCGAACAAGGCTGTAAAGTAAGACATTCATTTGTGTTTGCCTGTAGGCCATGCATTGTGTGGCTGTAGGTTAAGGACCCAGGGAGGAAGAGACCCTGATGTAAACCTCGGCCTATCACAATTTCGCCTAATGCTGTTACTAACTCTTCCATTTTGCTTTAATCTAGTTGTGTGCTTGCAAGAGAGTGCCAGACTTTTCATACGTTGTATGTATGTGTGTGTATATACAGTAGATATAGATACATAGATATAGAAAATTGTTTAAACATTGTAACCATGTATTTAAAAAAACAAAAAAGAAGCTGAGAAAATGGGGTTGTTCGACTGTGTATTGTTTTGGTTCCTGTTACCTATCGTGACATTAGTGGCACCTAACATGCAATTCTATTCTATGTCTCCTTCAAATGATGTCTGTTGTTTAACACAGAACCTGTAAATCCATGTATTATGCATAGATAGCACAGTAGCTGCCAGATATCAATTGTAGATGCTTTCTGATCTTAACACAATACAGGAAACCAGTTACAGTCATTTTGCCCTTTGGTTTTCCTTGTAGATATATGATGTCCTATATACAAATCTGAATAAAAATATGTAGCACAGGAAAGAAAGATAATCCATGATAATCACAAATTGTTTAGAGAAATAAAATGAAAAATAAAGCTAGGATACACACACATACAAAAAAACACAGAGATAACACATAAATCCATATCACAAGCACACACAAACATATTGACATAGATACAAACAGCTCACAGACAAACACACATCCCACAGATACATATACCCACATCTCTCTCACATGCACACACAGATCACAGACACACATACACAGATATCACACACAAATCTGTATCACAAGCACAAACACATACAAACGAGCATATTGACATACATACGTACATACATACAGCTCACAGACAGACAGACAGACACACATCACAAACATGCCCACAGCTCAGACACACGCACACATTGCACATCTCACAGATACATGCACCAACAGCTCTCTCATGCGCACACATATACAAGCATGCTTTTTAAGAACATTTTAATCTTTAATGCATAACCCCCTCCCCCCAAAGAAAATAAAAGGGATAAGTATTTTTTTTTTCTTCTTCAAAATAATAGATGTTTTCTTTTCATTGGGAATTCAGAATTTTATTTCCAACATATTATTCTGAATAAACATGATTTTTTGTTAAATAGCTACCTCAGACTTAATGAATTATTGCACTTGATAAACAGAATAAATATATTTCTGAAAATGTCTCAAGTAGTTTTTTTATATTTAGTTATAGTTTTTGTATTTTCATACTACTGTGCTAAATTGTCTCATTCTTCCCAAATAATATCTCTGTCTCTTTATTTTCACTTACAAGTTCATTTCTGGGCTTGCGCTCTAGCAGCACTTTTAGATGTAATCTAGCCTTTAAGTTGCAACATGACATTTGTGCAAGATCTATTTCTTCAACACAGAAGGCATCAAGAGCCATATTTGTCTTCTACTGCAAGACACATTCTAGGACTAGAGGATACTTTACAGCCCACTCAAGTAGATGCACTGTAAGAATTTTTCTAGTACTAGAAGCTGCTTGAGCCTTGGCTATGACTATTTAAGTAGTTTGAGCTTCAATAAAAAGGAATTAACTATATGTGTACCTTTTCTTCATGGACAAAAATATGGCATTATTTAAAATATTGGATTTATTGAGGAATAGGGGTAAATATAATTAATACTATGGAATATATTCTATTCCAAATGAAAAACGTATCAATACCTCTGGAAAAGGGTTGACACATAGTTAAAGGGACAGTTCACCCAAACGTTTTCTCCCCTTTAAATTATTCCCAATGATACTTTTAACCTGCTAGAGTGTATTAAATTGGTTACAAGTGGCTCCTTTACTCCTATTTCAGCATTTGAAATAGCTGATTTAGCCTGTGGTATCGCCACCTATACTGAACAACTTAATACTGGAGTATAGGCTATTGAATAGCCTAAGTATACACAGCCAGCAGAGGAGATTACACTCTCAGTGGGATGCAGGATAGTTAAGTAATAAAATGATAATTTTCCATTGTTCTCTCTATGTATTGAGCTTTGGTGTTCCAGCCAAATAAAAGAAGCAAGTCTGTTTACACAAACTTAGAACATAATGAGATCTGATATCACCTTTAAGTTCAACCCATTGTAATAGGCTGTGGTTTCAAAGCACAAAATCAGCTACTTCATATACACAAATAAGCATGAAAATGGAATTTCTCAACTATTTTATACTCTGCAGTTGGTATAACAAGTCATTTAAAATACATTAATGGAAAAACAATTTTACAGTGTACTATCCCTTTAAAGTCAGCTCCTGACTAGCAATGCACTACCTAGCTGAACACCTCTGGTGGGCCAGTGACACGAGGCATATATATATGTGTAACCACCAATCACCAGCTAGCTCCCAGTAGTGCATTGCTGCTCCTGAGGACCTTACACTACGAAAAATATGTTTTGAAGGGAGAGGGAGGAATGGGGCTCTACACTACAGAAAAAGGGTAAATAAGAGGGGGTCCCTACATAACAATCTCAGGGAGGTGGGCTAGGTGAGGGGAGATTACTACACTACAGAAAACATAATATATATATATATATATATATATATATATATATATATATAAAAATACCTTTAAATTGGGTACTGCAGACAGCTGCCAGTACCTAAGATTACTGCTACTAGTGGGAGGGGGAAGGGTTAGAGAGCTGTTTGTAAAGGAACAGGGAAGTGTGAGGGTTGAGGATGGATCCGTAAAGTGCAGAAAAATAATAATAATAATAATAATAATAATAAAGCCCTAAACTGCATACTGGCAGACTGTCTACCAGTACCTAGATGGTGGTGAGGAGTTTGGGTTGGAAGAGAGCTGTTTGGGAGGGATCTGGTAGGGATCATGGAGGTGGGAGGGTAATCCCTTCACTACAATACTATTACCCTTACCAGCTAGATAACTCTTTCACTGCCATGAATTTCAGAAGTGTGGTGTACAGCTGCAAATAGCGGCATCTGATTAACAAAAAGCAATAGCAAAGCCATCGCTATTTCTGAACAAAAAGGATCACAAAGAAGCTTTTACAACCATTTATCTTATGACTACACAAGTACCAAAATGGGCCTAGACCAATACCTTTAGTTGTCTACTTCTTAAAATATATAGTTTTGATAGGTAAATAACAAAAAACAAGTCTCTATTTCTGGAGTGATAGCAAAAATACTAACAATTCTCTGGTATTTTGGTTATGTTTTTCTCAAAAATTCATGGAAGCAAAGGGGTTAAAGTATATATGGACTTTTTGTAAATAAAACATTTTAGAATATAGCCAAATGTGGGATTTAGTATTAGGAGTTCAGCAATGAAAATGCATTGTTCATCATCTGTTAATATGTTTAAGAATCGGTTAAAACAGCAGACATTACAACTAATGTTAATTTTGTTACTATTTTGATTCATATCAGTCTATTTAAGGTATGTTTACTTTATTATTTGCTTTGAAACATTTACTGGTAATTCTAAATGGTTCTCTAATACACGTGATAGTCTTTGCTGCTAATTCAATATACGATGCTAAGTGTGACTTTACCTACTAAACTGCTATTCATTCTAACCAACATCAGTCACTTTCTATAGTACTTTTTCAATTAAGAAATTGATCATTTGGCAATGTTTCAAGACCTCATTTCCTTGCTTTTCCAATTTCTGTAAAATGCACTCCTTTAAGTGACCTTTCAAGGTTATTTAAGCAGCACTTTTTAATTAACTGCTTTAATGCTGGAGGGAGGAATAGAGTAGGGAAAGTATAATCCATAACGGAGGGCAATGCATTTTTGCCCTTTCAGTGAGGATTACGGTTATGTCATTTTCTTCTCTAATAGGTTTATTGCCTTCATCTCTATGTCGTTTCATATTTTCACTGATTTTCACTTTCTGGGAAGTTATTTTGTGTTTCAGAAAATGCTCTGTGCCAAGTCAGATACCTGATGCAATTATAGTCAGTAAACACAATTTTAAGATATTAACTATATATTTTCCTTATCCATATAATAAAATTAAAACTTGCCTTATTGTAGTGTAGTTTAATAACAAGATATAACGTATATAGGCATTTGCAAAACACATATTCTTAAGTATGCTTAAAAATAATTAATTTTAGCAGATTTTTAAGACGTGGGTCTCTGTTAAAAATAGGAACACTTTAAGGCCACCTTATATACAAAAATTATAACCTCTTGTTTCAATTTTTTAAATGGTTTCTTTTGCTAGAGAATTATAGTTTTTGTTAGGTGGATAGCATTTTACAATGCATCTTTATTTTTTAATTATTCTAAAAGTTGAATATATATTAATTTAAAGAAGGATTAAGCTCAAAATTAAAATGGCATTAACGGGTCAGATTACAAATGGAGTGCTAATTAACGCTTCCGCTGGAGCATTAACTGCGCTAGATGTAAGCTTTTTGCACCCGACGGGTTGTGCTCATTGTTCCATTGTTTTCGCTCTCTCTCTAACCTGACGGGAGCAAAAAGCCAAACTTAGAATATTGCGTGCACATTCACATATCCCCCCATAGAAGTCAATGGACCAAAAAAAAAATGTAAAAAAAAACCCCCACCCACTCACGCACAAACCCAATCGCATATTCTCATGTACGCTAACCCGATATTAAAATATGAATATTTCACATTCCAATGTTCTTCAAGTAACAGAATATGTTCTATATATTCATAAATTAATATATATAACATAATAATATATATATATATATATATATAATGTTTTTTTGGTGCAATATATATTTATACCTATTATAAATGCTTGATTATATACAGGTATAGATATATACAGATTCATTATTAAAATCTTTATAAATAATGAATATGCTTTTACATATTTTCATCTACTCAACGTCTCCAATGCCGTTATATGTCTGTATATCTGTGCATATGCATTTATGTGATTATATGCGTATATACAGTATGTCTGTCTGTAAATACATATATACACATATAAATACATATAAATACATATGTACACATATACAGTATATATATATATATATATGTATATACAGTATATATATATATATATATACATACATACATATACACACAATATTTGAATGATGATATTTAGCAATGCAGTGTTTTATTGGTCATATATATTATGCATATACATATTACTTAAATGTCCCTTTAACATTTTAAGGAACATATATACATACATTTAAAAGAAGCAATATTTAAGTTATTTTTGAAGATTAGGGCTCTCTAGGAACCAGGTGCTAAAGAGTAATGTCATTCTTCAAATTAACATGTTTTCTTGCAATTAAAATGTTCTTAGGGAAAATTAAATAGTGTAATTACGCAAGCAACTCCATTTGAATTTGACAAAGCTCTGTAAAGAGACCAGCACATTCTAGATTTTTGTAATATTAGGTAAACATACATTTTAATACAAGTTACATGTTTCATATTGTAAAAGTCCAGAGTGTGCTGTTATCCTTAATTACCGGTATATGTATGGCTGAAAATGTCCACTAGTCCCAAGCAAGTATACTGTATACAGGGGTTAAAAAATACCACCCTTGATAAAAAATCATTAAAATTATGGGGGGGGGGAGATAAAAAACTGAAATTAAAATCCTCCATGTCTCAAAATTAAATCAATGTAAATATTTGCATAGGAAATTAGTACATCTACAGTGATTTCTGGTTTGCTGTCATATTCTTGTTTAAAAGGATTGCTGTGTTAAAACAGTATTTTTGAAGCAAAAAAACTGAGAATTTGCATACCTAATTTGCATATCTTACCCACAATTCTCTTGTGCATTGGAAACATTGCATATTAAGAATTTCTGGGGCAAAGCAAGCGGGGTTACTTGCCTAGATGTACTAATTTCCTATGCAAATATTTACATTGATTTATATTTATATATATATATATATATATATATATATATATATATATATATGTGTGTGTGTGTCCTATCAAAATAAAATTGGGAGAGATTAATATATATATAAGTGTTTTTCTGGTGTGCTTACCATATCTTTGATAAAAATGTTGCTAGAAGTGTTAACATAAGATATAGCGCTCCATTTATAAAGCTGCTAGACTGTGCTATGTGATATGAGCGATAACAACACAAAAACAAAAGATTAATGTACTATGCACTTTTTCCAGTAACATTATTCAAGTTTGATGTATATAGATTGCATGTTTCTTTTTTCTTAAGTAGGAACTTGACATTCTTTATGCATTTTGCAAATGCCTTTACAAAACAACATTAAAAAAAAGGAAATATCCCTTTAAGTAGCTTGTGGCTCTTTTGGTTTTTATTTTAAAAAAAAAGGTTTTTACTCCTAGACCAATGCCTTTAGCCATATCTTTTAATGGCAGTTGTTAATTAAACAGTCTGATGGATACAAAATAATTTAGTGGAACACAGTATTTTTTATTATTATTCTTTTGTTTGCACTCCATTTTCATTTGTTGTAGAATATAAACGTTCAGGGCTTGTTTGGATTCTGAATAGAAACATCCTCTTACTAATTAAGAATCCTTGGAGGAAAAAGTTAATGGAGGTTTGTGGTAACAAAATGTGGGATCTGTAACAACAAATGTTGGCAATCAATGGTAAATACTGGCAGAACAGTAGTAAAAACTATAACTAAAACAAATAAATACACATTTGGGATTTTCTCCTCGAACACAATGTAAAAATTGGTTGCAGATTCCATTATGTTCCACTCCAAGCATAGCTGAACACTACAGTTTAATATGTAAATTAAAGTCTCTTCATCCATCCAAAGAACACATTTACAAATATAATATGAACAACACTTTCTTTAAAAATGGTCTCTTCAGGCTTTTTAAGTTAAAGCTGGAGAAATTTAGCTAAAATCTTCAATGATTTAGTGACTTATGATCTGCGCGTAAAAGTACAGCTAAGGAAGCTATTAATTATACGCATGCCCTAAGTTAGCAAAGTCTCGCTAATGTTAAACTGGTGCCAAAATGAATAAGATGTCTATTCTTCAGGTATATTGTGTTAAACTGCAGTAAGGAAGTGCTGATCTGTCACTTAAAGTGTAACGAGAAGTTTAGTTTTGTTTGTAGCACTGGAAAGTACAGATCAGCACCAGGGGTGTATAGAAAGTGCTGACTTTGTGATTAAAACAATAATAAAGTATCTTTTTATAACCTTCTTAATATTGCAAAGCATTTTTTTAATGGTTTCTCACCTGTTTTAGATGCACAAATGCAAACGTAAGTGTTTTAATGCATTGTTGGACATCACACAGCATGGCAATTATATTTCCCTTTTGGTCACTATTATCGTAAAATGATTTTTTAATGAATACATAGCATGCTCTAAATCGTTAGAGAATATAGGCTCATATGCTAATTTCTAAGCCCTTGAAGGTCGCCTCTTATCTGAATTAATTTGACCGTTTTTCACAGCTAGAGGGAGTTAGTTCATGTGTGCCATATAGATAACATTGTGCTCACGCCCTTTGGAGTTACCTAGGAGTTAGCACTGATTGGCTAAAATGCAAGTCTGTCAAAATAACTGAAATAAGGAGGCAGTTGGCAGATGCTTAGGTACAAGGTAATCACAGAGGTGAAAAGTATAATAATATAACTGTGTTGGTTATGCAAAACTGGGGAATGGGTAATAAAGGGATTATCTTTTTAAACAATAGACAATCTAGCATAGACTTTCCCTTTAAATTAAAAGGACATTATTCTAAAAAAAAAAATATATCATTCATATGAAAAAGTGCATATTTTAAAATATTTTTTCATGTTATTTTGATTTTGAAACTGACAAAAATAAATACATAATAATAATAGAAAAAAAAAGGCACAATCCTAATAGTGTTTTAATAATTTCCAAATAGGATGTTGCCTATTACAGAAATGGTGCTTGTGCCATAGCTTTCTTCTTTATTTAATATATAATCAGGGAGTTTAACATATTTGCAGTGGGTGGACTGTTTAACCAACCAGGACTTTCAATGTAGCTCAATTCCTTTAATAGATTTCAGATATTTTTCTGGCAGAATGTAGCACAGAAGAGCTGTTTTCCAATGACAAATTAGATACTCCAGCCTTTACTGTAAATTATTAACATATGGCTAATTAAAACAAACATAATTCATTATTCATTATTCTAATTGTAAAGACCTTATACATTTTATGCCAGTGGCAAAATCTGCCAGTTAAAAAGAATGCATTTTTTTTTAAGATGATTGGATAAAACTGATGCTTATATATCAGGTTAAAAATAGTGTATTGATGCAATTAGGATCATTAGAGGGGTTTTTTTTTCCAATAAAAGATTTTCTGGAATATGACAAATATATGCAGCAGTTGTGACATCACATCTAGAGAGAGCTTGTGATGTTATTCCAAAGGTAGATGCAGACACTAGCTTGTCAGCATCTGTGTCATAACATCTTACATCCTTTACATACTGGATTCTTGGGTACAATATTTCTGCTATGCTCATATGACAGTAAATTTGACATGACTGATGAAGAACCCAGGAAAAGGTTGAGAAATTCTAACAGAAGATATTTGTAACCATGTAGTATAATTAGACTAAAATTGCAAAAGTCATGTGATTGGCTGTTTATTATTCTATGATTATGCAACGACCCCCCCCCCCATACACACACACACACTGTTTTCTATCTCCCCTTTGTCTCTCTTTCCTTTTTCTCTTTACCTTATTTGTCCTTTTCCTCACTGTCTTTTCTCTCACTGTATTTTAAGCATTCCTATCCTTCCCTCATATTCATAATTTCACACCTCCTTTCCCCTTTATTCATCTTTTTACTTTCTCATTACTCCTTTTTCTACACTTACTCTAACCTGCTATCAGTTATTAGATACTCGGAGGCCGAATTATCAAATGGCGGGCGGACATGATTCACTGTAGCAAATCATGTCCGCCCGACATCGCTAAATGCCGACAGCATACACTGTCTGCATTTAACATTGCACAAGCAGTTCTGGTTAACTGCTTGTGCAATGCTGCGGCCAATCGGCCAATAGCAGGGGATGTCAATCAACCCCATTGTATCCTCAGAGGAGGCGGACAAGTTAAGGAGCAACGATCTTTCGGCTCTTGTTAAATGGGCACCTCTGTCTCTTTTTTATTCTTTTTTTTTCCAACTAGCTGTTCTCCCTTTGAATCTCTATTTCTCCTTTTGACTCTCTCCTTCTGTTTTTTTTTTTTTGCTTCTGATTCACTCTTTTTTCTTGTCCCTATTCACACTGATTTGATTACCTGTACTTTCATCTCCCCCAAAAAGAAATACATCTTTGCATTATCCCCTGTGTTTGCACAATCGCTCTCTACAGTTATTTCCCCATTTTTGCTAATCTTGCTTCCCCCCAGCATAGTGCCATTCAGTATTGTATTCAGTCTTTTTTTGAATCCTCCTTTCTTTCTCTTTCTATGTCATCTCACTCTTTCTCTCTCTATGTCATCTCACTCTTTCTCTCTCTATGTCATCTCACTCTTTCTCTCTCTATGTCATCTCACTCTTTCTCTCTCTATGTCATCTCACTCTTTCTCTCTCTATGTCATCTCACTCTTTCTCTCTCTATGTCATCTCACTCTTTCTCTCTCTATGTCATCTTATTCTTTCTCTCTCTATGTCATCTTGCTCTCTCTCTATGGCATCACAGTATTTCTCTCTCATCTCACTCTCTCTCTCTCTATGTCATCTCACTCTTTCTCTCTCTATGTCATCTTGCTCTCTCTCTATGGCATCACAGTATTTCTCTCTCATCTCACTCTCTCTCTCTCTATGTCATCTCACTCTTTCTCTGTCATCTCACTCTTTCTCTCTATATATCATCTAACTCTTTCTCTCTCTATGTCATCTCACTCTTTCTCTCTCTATGTCATCTCACTCTTTCTCTCTCTATGTCATCTCACTCTTTCTCTCTCTATGTCATCTTGCTCTCTCTCTATGGCATCACAGTATTTCTCTCTCATCTCACTCTCTCTCTCTATGTCATCTCACTCTTTCTCTGTCATCTCACTCTTTCTCTCTATATATCATCTAACTCTTTCTCTCTCCATGCCATCTCACTCTTTCTCTCTCTATGTCATCTCACTCTTTCTCTCTCTATGTCATCTCACTCTTTCTCTCTCTATGTCATCTTGCTCTCTCTCTATGGCATCACAGTATTTCTCTCTCATCTCACTCTCTCTCTCTCTATGTCATCTCACTCTTTCTCTGTCATCTCACTCTTTCTCTCTATATATCATCTAACTCTTTCTCTCTCCATGCCATCTCACTCTTTCTCTCTCTATGTCATCTCACTCAATCTCTCTATGTCATCTCACTCCTTCTCTCTCTATGTCATCTCACTCTTTCTCTCTCTATGTCATCTCACTCTTTCTCTCTCTATGTCATCTCACTCTTTCTCTCTCTATGTCATCTCACTCCTTCTCTCTCTATGTCATCTCACTCTTTCTCTCTCTATGTCATCTCACTCTTTCTCTCTCTATGTCATCTCACTCCTTCTCTCTCTATGTCATCTCACTCTTTCTCTCTCTATGTCATCTCACTCCTCTCTCTATGTCATCTCACTCTTTCTCTCTCTATGTCATCTCACTCCTCTCTCTATGTCATCTCACTCTTTCTCTCTCTATGTCATCTCACTCTTTCTCTCTCTATGTCATCTCACTCTTTCTCTCTCTATGTCATCTTTCTCTCTCTCTATGTCATCACAGTATTTCTCTCTCTGTCATCTCACTCTTTCTCTCTCCATGTCATCTCACTCTTTCTTTCTCTCTATATATATCATCTCACTCTTTATCTCTCTATGCAATCTCACTCTTTCTCCATCTGTCATCTCACTCTTTCTCTCTCTATGTCATTTTACTCTTTCTCTCTATTTATGTCATCTCACTCTCATCTCAACTCTTTGGCCCCAATTTATCAAGGTCTGTCGGACCTGATCCGACAGTGCAGATCAGGTCCGACAGACTTCGCTGAATACGGCGAGCAATATGCTCGCCGTATTCAGCATTGTACCAGCAGCTCACAAGAAAACACGGGGCATCAAGCTCCATACAGAGCTTGATAAATATTCCCCTTTCTCTCTACATGCCATCTCACTCTTTTTCTTTCTATGTCATCTCACTCTTTCTCTCTCTATGTCATCTCACTCTTTCTCTCTCTATGTCATTTTACTCTTTCTCTCTATTTATGTCATCTCACTCTTTCTCTCTCTATGTCATCTCACTCTTTCTCTCTCTATGTTATCTCACTCTTTCTCTCTCCATGTCATCTCACTCTTTCTCTCTCTATGTCATCTCACTCTTTCTCTCTCTATGTTATCTCACTCTTTCTCTCTCCATGTCATCTCACTCTTTCTCTCTCTATGTCATCTCACTCTTTCTCTCTCTATGTCATCTCACTCTTTCTCTCTCTATGTCATCTCACTCTTTCTCTCTCTATGTCATCTTACTCTTTCTCTCTCTATGGTATCTCACTCTTTCTCTCTCTATGTCATCTTACTCCTTCTCTCTCTATGTTATCTCACTCTTTCTCTCTCCATGTCATCTCACTCTTTCTCTTTCTATGTCATCTCACTTTTTCTCTATATATATATCATCTCACTCTTTCTCTAACTCCATGCTATCTTATTCTTTCTCTCTCTATGTCATCTCACTCTTTCTCTCTATACTCTATATATCATCTCACTCTTTATCTCTCTCTATTTTATCTCACTCTTTCTCTCTATACTCTATATATCATCTCACTCTTTATCTCTCTCTATTTTATCTCACTATTTCTCTCTCCATGTCATCTCACTCTTTCTCTTTCCATGCAATCTCACTCTTTCTCTCTCCATGTCATCTCACTCTTTCTATCACCATGTCATCTCTCTCTTTCTCTCTCTATTTCATCTCACTCTTTCTCTCTCTATGTCATCTCACTCTTTCTCTCTCTATGTCATCTCACTCTTTCTCTCTCTATGTCATTTCACTCTTTCTCTCTCTATGTCATCTCACTCTTACTCTCTCCATGTCATCTCACTCTTTCTATATGTCATCTCACTCTTTCTTTCGCTATGTCATCTCACTCTTTCTTTCGCTATGTCATCTCACTCTTTCTCTCTCTATATGTCATCTCACTCTTTCTTTCGCTGTCATCTCACTCTTTCTCTCTCTCTCCTTCTTCTTGCTCTCTCCCTCTTTATATTTTATTTCTCTCTAATATTTTATCACTCTCTTCTTCATCTATCTCAGTTTATCTCGCTCTTCAACTGTCTGTCTTTATTTCTTTACCACTCAGCTCTTTTTGGCTTTTCCCAGACATAAAAATACAAATATTTAATAATTATCTCTCCTTTCTTTGTTCTCACTCTCTTCTCAGCTATCCTGACCTCTTTACCCTGACTATTCATTTATTTTCCCACAGAGACATACAAAGCACTGAACAGTTGCATATTTTGAAAAACACCCTTAGTGTTAGTTCATATCTTATTCCATAGATTCTAAAAATTACCGCACCAATGATCTGTGGACATTTAGTCTTAACAATCCTTTTCCTTCTGGTGCCTTTTTCGCTTGGAAGGAAACTAATAGCCACACACTGTTAGCAACTAAATGAAGAATAGTTGGTTACTGGCACAGGCTAAAAGCTACATTTTCCTTTTATTTTGCTTACTTGTTAATAATCATTTTTGTTGCAATAAACCCCATTAGGATGACAAAGAAAGCCTTTCTTGAAAAACTTCATAAGATTTTCTTTTGAATCCTTTCTTACATTTTAATTTTATATTTTTATCCATTATGATATACCATGTTTTAATGTGTGTGTGTACACGCATACCTCGTTTTATTGCGCTTCACTTTATTGTGCTTTGCAGATATTGCTCTTTTTCCAAATTAAAGGTTTGTAGCAACCCTGTATCAAACAAGTCTATTGACGCCAATTCTCCAACATATATACACATATAAACACATAAAAACATGTGAATACACATATATACACACCTATATATATACATACCATCAGCAAAAAGATTATGGGTCAGTGAAGGCTCAGATGGTTAGCATTTTTTTGTAGCAATAACGTATTTTTAACTAAGGTATTTACATTGTTTTTTTAGACATAATGTTATTACACACTTAATAGACTAAAGTATAGTCTAAATATATATTTTATGGGCACTGGGAAACAAAAACATTAGTGTTACTCACTTTATTGCTAAATTCACTTTATTGAGGTGGTCTGGAACCCAACCCCCAATATCTCTGAGGTATGCCTGTGTGTTTATATCTATCTATCTATCTAGATAGATAGATAGATAGATAGATAGATATATAATGATTTTAAACTACATTAATGCTGCCCCATAGATCCCTTTCATTGTGCATATGTTTTATGACTTAATCTGCTCTCATTACAAGGGATTTTTTTCAAAAAGGGAAACAAATTGTGATATATATATATATATATATATATATATATATATATATATATATATATATATATATATATATATTCAGCTGTCCAGTGAGTGTAAATGAATAATTAGGGAAATATATAGTTTTGCTTGTTCTCTTTTGCTTAAATCCAGTGGAAAATTCAAATTGATTGTAACAATAACATCCCAGTGGTGTCAAACCCCTGAGGTAAAATAAAGTGCATAGCTATTCAATTATCTTGATTTTAAATATCAGTTTTATACACTATTATGTAATGCTTTATATTTACAGTAATACTGCTAACTAAAGATAAGAGGAATCATCCCTTTAATTACACGATTTATTTTCTATGCTGGTGCTGCGTGTTAATTACATTTTCTTTTATTTCTCCTCTTTCTTTCCAGGTGGAGATTGAGAAATTGGATTACCATCACTATTTGCCTCTGTTTTTTGATGGGCTTTGTGAGATGACACATCCTTATGAGTTCTTTGCGCGTCAAGGAGTCCATGACATGCTGGAGCACGGAGGACCAAAGATCCTTCCTGTCATTCCTCAGCTCATTATACCTATAAAAAGTAAGTGTGCTACAGAAACGGAATATTCCATAATTTCCGTGACTATTATGTTTAAAAACAGCAAGTTATTGGAAAATAGAGAAATTCACATTTTAAAAAATAATACCCAACTATCAACAGTGAAATCCATTACATTGTAGTTTATGTGGTATTTTTAGTGAAGTATTTACATTTGAAATGAACTTTACCTCATATTATCACTATTTTTACACAATACATTTTTTTTAAAGGGACACTCAAGTCAAAATTAAACTTTCATGATTCAGATAGAGCATGCAATTTTAAAGAACTTTCCAATTTACTTCCATTAACAAAATATGCACAGTCTTTTAATATTTACACTTTTTGAGTCACCAGCTCCTACTGAGCATGTGCAAAAGTTCACAGCATATATGTATATGCATTTGTGATTGGCTGATGGCTGTCACATGACGCAGGGGGAAATAGACATAACTTTGCAATTTATTTAACAAAAATCTACTACTCATTTAAATTTCAGACTAAGTGCTATTGCATTGTCTTCTTATCATGCATTTGTTAATTATGCAAAGCTACAGCATTAACTGGTCCTTTAATGGAATATTTACTGTAAGGGAGATTCAACAGATGAAACAAAGCTTAAACGGACATCCCGATCAAAATGTAAATGCATATACTGTAGATAACTTACATAATTGAATAGACACATATTTGAAATATACATGTATTAGCAACAATGCTTCTAGTAAAAGTTATCACTGTTTTAGTGTTAGCATTTTTCTCTGCACGTGCATGTGAGGCATAGCTAGATATTGTCACTGCACCCGCATTTTACATACTGTAGTTGCTCAAAGCGCCAGTCAGACATTAATAAATTGAGTCATTACCAGATGGTACAAGTACCTTAGGTTCTCTTAGCAAGTTCTTTGTTTAAAATGCTGGTGCACGGTGCATACTTAAATACAATTTTGAAACAGCTATAGCTTTTATGAGAATCATTTTTGCTAATGCATGTATATTACACAAATGTTTCTATGCAAAACTATAATGCATCTACGTGAATTCCAATTCTGGCTAGAATATCCCTTTAAATACTTCAATAAGAAACATTTTCTACATAGAATATTTTTTTCATGCATATGACCTTCTTTGCAAAATTATGTTATGAGGTTTCAGCTATTTATAAAAAAAAAAGCCAGACTTAATTTGTTAACAAGTTGGTATCTCTTGCATTTGACAGACTAATGTATTTGCTTAGCTCTCTATTATACCATAATGTTAAATGACAAGCAATCTGAATAACAAAAACAGTGAAAATTAAATGGGATCATTACACTGAATTATAGTGTAGATAAATGTTTGAAAACCTAAAGGAAAACAAAAAAATGTGAAAATGTTTATATATATATATATATATATATATATATATATATATATACACATACAAAGTTTCCCTTCCTGCTAGAGCTGTCACAGTATTTAATATTTTTAGAGCATTTTCATTTAGATCAATTTTGTCAGCGCTCTAACAGGCAATGTGAAAATTACTGTTTCATCAGCACAATTTTTCTAACAGCACTAAAGAGCCCATTTTGTATACCACTTACAGCATATGAAAAATGGCTACCTTCAGTGCACAAATACCTCTACAAGGTTTTAAAGAGAAACAGTCATTAAAAAAGTAAAACTATAATAAAACATAGCAAAACATACTAAATAACACACTTCAACCTTTTTAAAAGAGCTCTCCATGTTGGGGCTCTTATATGTGAATATGAAATTGACTAATAAGGACAACCATTATGATGTGAAATCTAAGCCTATTCATGAAATGAAAACACTTATGTTGCTTTTGTTATTTAGGTGCTTAAAGAGAAATTATCAATAACGTCTCTCTTGCCTTCCATCCTCTTCTGTTATGCCTCTATATCTTATAGATTATCCTAATTGCCTCACAAACTTGCTGAATACTTACTATAATTGATATCATTTGTCAATCCCATATAATAATATTTATTAATATATGCTGGGTCAGTATGACAGAGCAGTATTACATTTTAGTAGTAGTTATAACCGTATCATTTTTTTTTTAATGAAGACTTTAAAATGTAGTCTTCAAAATGGCATGCTTCATTTGTTTGAGGTGTCTGTGCTTAAAGGGACGCTGTACTTAACAAATCAATACACATATTTCTTGCTACAGGATTTAGAAACAAAACTATCTCACCTAGATTACAAGTTTTGCGTTCGCGTTTTAACACTGAAAAATATGGCCATTTCAGCGTTAAAACCGGAATGCAACCATTACGAGTCTTGTCGGTATAGCTGTACCGCAAGCATTTTAGCCTGTAACGCAATGTCAGTCCCACACTCAAAAAAAGTATGTTTTTGCATAGTGGATGGATTTCCATAGTGCTGCCATTACAAGTTTTGCGGTGAGGCTAAAAAGCTTGCGTTACACCCTATACCTACACGATCCGTTCCGCAATCTGAGACCAGTAGTTATGAGTTTTGCGCCACAAAACTGTTACACAAAACTCATAACTAAAGTGTTACAAAGTACACTAACACCCATAAACTACCTATTAACCCCTAAACCGAGGCCCTCCCGCATTGCAAACACAATATTAAGGTTATTAACCCATAATCTGCCGCTCCTGACATCACTGCCACTAATAAAATGTATTAACCCCATTCCGTCGCTCCCTGACATCATCACCACTATGATAAAGTTATTAACCCCTATTCCCCCGCACCCCAACATTGCCCACACTATAATAAAGATATTAACCCCTGTTCCTCCACTCCCTGACATCCCCACCTCTAAATAAAGGTATTAACCCCTAAACCTCTGGCCTCCCACATCACTGCCACTAAATAAACCTATTAACCCCAAACCGAAAGCCCCCACATCGCAAAAAACTAAATTAAACTATTAACCCCTAAACCTAACAACCCCCTAACTTCATCCAGGCGGCAGTGATGTGTGCCATTTTCATTTTAAGTAGTTGTAGATTTAACAAATTTTACCACGTTGGACAACTTCAAAAGTTGACACTGGTGAATATTGGGAAAGACACTTTGTACTGAAGAATCATATTAAAAAAATACTATTGAAGAATAATATTAGACAATTTAAATACATTTTTATGAAGAACTTTTTTTGTCTAGATTTTTAAATAGCAAATGTGGATTTCCCCCCATATTTCTCTTTAAAATGCACAAAATATTGCATCCCATTTACATTTTAAATGGAAGGAATTTTATGGTTAACTTAGTAAATGCGAATGACCGTCAAGAGATTTGATTTGTTTACTAATCACCCTCAGATGCATTATTTTAATTCAATTAAATTTAAACTAGATTTGTATTTGTCCAGTGAGATTTGTATTCAGCAAGATGTTGTGTGAATAAAAACCATTATAAATAATGCAGCTGGATTCAATCTTATGATTTTTTTTTCTTAATTTAGGCAGTCTTAAATCATCTGAATTGTGACATTGCTGCAAACTGTCAAAACATCTGTTTTGTTTTGAATTGCTAATGCTAGAACTCTGATTCTATGTCATTCTGAATAACTTCTCACTTACATATTACAAAACTAGCACAGTTAAAATAATGAACTCTGCTTAAAGTGTGTTAGGTAAAAGGTTAGGCAATGTTTCTTTAAAGGAGCTTACAAGTCAGAAGTAGAATGTAATTATTCACAAAGACTGCACAATTTAAAAAAAATAAATAAAATACTTTTATTACCAAATGTACCTCTTTATCTTGGTATTCTTTGTGAAATCTTGGTCCCTTTTCATTATAGCATACTGAAATAGGCTCAGCATTACGCATGCGTGTTTAGCACTATATGGCAACAGTGTATGTAGCAATGTCACAAGGAAAACTGTAGGTAGAAGAGTTTTAAAGTGCAGTAGCTTTTTTCATTTAAAGGAACACTCACGTCAAAATTAAACATTCATTATTCAGATAGAGCATGCAATTTTAAACAACTTTCTAATTTACTTCCATAAAAAAAGTGCACAGTCTTTTTATATTTAAACTTTTTGAGTCACCAGCTCATACTGAGCATGTGCAAGAATTCACAGAATAAGCGTATATGCATTTGTGATTGGTTGATGGCTGTCACATGGTACATATATGCATTTGTGATTGGCTGATGGCTGTCACATGGTACAGGGGGAGTGGAAATAGACATAACTTAAAATTGTCAGAATAAAAATCTACTATTCATTTGAAGTTCAGACTAAGTGCTATTGCATTGTCTTGTTATCTTGCATTTGTTAATTATGCAAATCTACTGTGTTGACTGTTCCTTTAAGTGCATGTAATAGACACTACTATAAAGAATAATATGCACAGATACTGATATAAAAATCCAGTATAAAACCTTTTAAAAACTTATTTAGAATAAATTTCTGCACTCGAAACAAAGTTCGGAGAAGCTATACTTTATTAAAAAATGGGAAAGTGAAACCAACCTTATCAGAGACACAGGAGAATGGGCAACCATAATCCAAAAGGGTATGGCCTGCTCTATTAGTGCAAATTTAAAAGAAAATTACATCAAAGCAGCTTACAGGTGGTATAATTACCCAAGCAGATTTAAGAATTATCAATCAGACATTAACGCAGTAATGTCAGCTCAATGTTATCGGGGATGCCAAGCTGAAGGTACATACGCTCATATGTGGTGGGAGTGTCACGATAGCAATAAAGTATGGGAGTCCACCTCCGAGCTACTTAGTAAGATCTTTAATAGACGAATTACACTAACTATTGAACAAGCCCTTCTACATTTCCCTGTTGAAGGCCTTAGTAGGCAATCATTACAACTAGTGGGTATAATATGCACTGCTGTCAGAACAGTGATAGCAAAATTTTGGAAAACGACAGTGCCCCACTATGATATTATAATAAACAAAATTAGATATTATTATCAAATGGAGACTATAGCATCTTCTCTGTTAGACAAAAGACAGGAATTTCTTAAAGTATGGGAGGATTGGATAGTCTGGGAAGACTCAATGAGAATGCAAGAGACAGGGACTTCTCTTTACCTCTCTTCTTTCTTCTCTTCTTTTTCAAATGGAATATCCTTTTATTCCTTCTTTTCTATTACTACTTTAAGAGTTCTACTCAATATAACGAACTTCTTCCTTTAAGCCAACTTGTGGAGACTGTATGGATAACCTGTGTAGTCTTTATACGAGAACGAAATAGGCTACAACTATGCTGAATGTAATTTCTATCTTTTGTACTGTTCTACAATGCTAATGTTGTTACTATCTATGTGTTGATTTGGAAGACTTCAATAAAAAAACTATTTTCATTTAAAAACTTATTTAGAAGCTCCCAATTTAGCACTGTTGATGAGGTTAGGCTGAGACATCCACTGATAGGGGCTGCCAGCAGAACCTCCCCCTTCCCCTCTGCATATGAAAAGACCCATTATACAAACAGAAGCAGTCATAAGTCTGTATACATCCGTATATATCTAAAATTTAGGGGCTTGGTTGGGAGTCTGAAAATCAGTACAATGTTATTTAAATATAAGCAAAACTTTACATTTTTACAAAAAAAAAACAGATCGGCTATATAAATGGATCATCTTTATTAGACATTCAGACAGTGTATATGAGTAATAGAAAGTAAAGACAGAACTGTGTGTATGTCCGCTTTTGTCACCACCTTCTGCAGCTACAGCTCCCTCTACATTTTACTTGCATAAGATAGCTGCAGACACTGCTGCAATATAATGCTCAAGGCACTTGTACAGTCCTGAGCCTACCTCAGTATGCTGTCATGGAAAAGGGTTAACCTTCTACCAAGAAAACTAAGAGAAATAGCTGAATTAGATAATAGAGGTAACCTGTAAAGTTTTTTGTTTGTTTGTTTTTTTGTTTGAAATTGAAGTCTATCTGAATTATGAATGTTTAATGTTGACTTCCATTCCCCTTTAAAATGCCAATAAATACAGTAACATCGCATCAACAAGTGCATCATAAAAAGACAATGCAATTTGCTGGCCCTATGTATCATGTGACAGCAATCAGCCAATCACAGACTCATAAACGTATACACTGTGAACATTTGCATAGTAGTAGCTGGTGCCTCAGAAAGTTTGCATATAAAAAGACTGTGCACAATTTGATAATGGAAGTAAATTGGAAAGTCTCTTAAAATCATATGCTCTTTCTGAATCATGAAAGTTTAATTTAGACCTTAATGTCCCTTTAAGAAGACATACAAGAGACCAAACTGATTTAAAGGCATTATTTGTAATTGCTCTCAACCTATTACCAATTCAGTTGACTAGAACTACTCAACAATCACAAATTGTTATGTGATCATAGCAAAATAATAGTACAAATGTTTCCAGTGTTTTCGTTAGTGTGACAATGAGAAAATGTTCCTTTAAAATGCAAAATATCTTTGCTTGATTCAGTTGTGTTTAAGGAAAGAGTTCCCGATTAAACTTTCTAGTTAGTCAAGTAATCCATGCAACTTTTTAATCAATAAAACATTTTAAGTAGACTGTAAAGGAAAAGGGGGTAAAATAGATCATAAAAATATATTGCAAAGTTGCATTAGTATGTATCACTACACATTTTATATTGCAATATCAAGGTGTCCATCAGAATGTCCCTTTAATAGTCTATATATCAACGCTGTCTAAAGCAAATAGAAAAATAACTAGAAACTACTGTTCTAGTGTTTCAGTTAAAAAGGGACATTAACAGAGCCGGACTGGGAATAAAAAGCAGCTCTGGAAAATGTGGAGACCAGCCCTATTTTCCGTTGACTCAGTATAATGTGCACACCCCATTTTTCTCAAAGGAGATTACTGGGATACTCCTTCCCCCAATATTTTGTTTCAGAATTATATTATATTAGTTTGTAATATAAAAAGTGCCAGATTGTTGTTATATGCAATCTAAAGCCCTTTAAATTGTAGCTTTCCAGCTCCAGCTGCTGCAGCCCACCGGGAAATTTCCTGGTATCCTGGTAGGCCAATCCGGCCTTGGACATTAAACCCCAAAAAATGATTTCATGATTCAGGTAGAGAATCCAATTTTAAACAACATTCTGATTTACTTCTATTATCTAATTTGCTTCATTCTTTAGATATATTTAGTTAAAGAAGTAGCAATGCACATGGATGAGCCAATCACACGAGGCAACCAATCAGCAGTTACTGAGCCTATCTAGATATGCTTTTTTAGCAAAGGCTATCAAGAGAATAAAGCAAATTAAATAATAGAAGTAAATAAGAAAATTGGTTAAAATTGCATGCTCTTTCTAAATCATGAAAGAAAAAAATGTGGGTTTCATGTCCCTTTAACAATTTCTGTAACAACAATAAGGACTATATTTTTGTTAGATTTCGTTTGTTAAACTGTGCTTTTAACACACAAAATCCATAAATAGTCCCCTCAGAAACCTTTATCTTTTGCTAGCAAATATTTTTTATGTGCCACACACAAAAAAATATAATAAATAAGCAAATATTGTTTACTAACCCAATTTAAAATATATTTTTTTTAAATAGAAATATATAATGTTATATAAAAGGTAGATTTATATTCTAAAATAGTGCACAAGAAGCTTATTCTTCTGCATTGTATGAACTCATAATTCACTTAATTGAATGGCTTTGTAAAGAACTGTAAACCTAGCAGATTTCAATGAGTAGAGACGTACACAGATTAACTGTTGTCACAGAATGTATCTTTCCCTTCACAGGTTGGCTTCCTGTTGTCACAATGTCCAATAGAAGTTACTGTGATTTCTTTATAACCTCTGTCGTTGAATAGACCAATAACAGTGCCAATGTGAGCATATAATACTCAGCTTTCTGGGGGGCTAGTGAGGTGTCAGCAGAAACTGTGGGAACAAATAACAACCACACAAGGCAGCATTTTATAACATCAGAGCCGCAATCCATCTTTTAGTTCGTTCAAGGCTTTGACTAATAAAGGTCTTTATACAATTCCCAGCAGAGTCCGACTTAATTCTCTACAGTGCCTCAGGGGCCTGAAATACATTGCTATGTAGCAATAAAAGAGAGGAAAAAATGAAAGCGTAAAAAGCATAATCAGTGTTTTTAGAACTGCCCAGATGAGTAAGGGTTAAGGGCTTTTGTGCCAACACATGACATTTTAACCCTGGCTATATTGAGTGAAGACTATGAAAAAAAGTGTAATCAACAGTTAACTTTTTATGAGGTAAAATGGTCCCTTCCTTGGTCTAAAAAGGTCTAAAAAGAAACCAAATTAATATAAATGACAAAAGTATCTTGTAGCTGTTTGTTTGTTTTTAAGTTTATATAACTTTAATGAATGCAAGCAGTGAAGAGTTTGCAAATATTTCAATATTTCTAACTTGCTATATGGACTGTAGTGTCAATAGAATATATTAAAATATATATTTGCATGTTACTTTTGTCAAATTACAGGAAGATTGTATTAAAATATTTTTTGTACAAAAAGATTGAAGTCAAAGCTAATGAACGTAAATTAAAACAGGAAGGAATTGTATCCACTGATGTATCCAATTGTATCCCCTGATGTGCTGATACTCTGTGGATGATGAACACAAGACTTACCTCCACAAATTAATTTAGAAATACCTATTTTAGATGGAGCATAGCAAAGCTGCATACTATCATCATTTTAGGACTGATATGTGATACTATAATGCTAGGGGTCATGGTGGAGTCAGGCTGGTTCATGGGTGTGGCTTAATTTATAGGGTGTGGATGAGAAGTTCTGAGTGACTTTGGAAGGTCCCTAGATTCACTTTTTTTGAAACAGTAACAGTTATACAGTTGTAGAAAAGGAAAGGTGTGCAGAGCTTCTAAGCCAAGACTAAATGATGGACAATTGGGAGCTGTGCAGCAATGCCGCGCTAAGAGCAAACATTTCCAATACTCTTGCGTGTTGTCTTCTTCTGAATTCTTGCGATGCTAGTCACCTGCTGCATTGTTGCATTTTCTGATGGTAAATCCTGGGTTTTCTTATAGATCTGAGTGTTTTAAACTGAAAAAAACCCCGACACTTTTAAAAAAGCTCTTTAAACAATTTGGAATGGAGTAGTTTGCTATTTGTGGAACTAATAAACCAATAATCACTTTTCATGTATACAAATGACCATATAATTATACCGTCATGCATAGCAATTTCTTTTAATCTATACAAGTGGATGTTTCTGTCCTAAATACCAAACTTTTTATTGTTTAACAACATAGATAATTCCTTTATTACCTGTTCCCCAGGTTTGCATAACCAACACAGTTATATTAAAGGGACATTAAACACAAATTGTAAACTACATGATTATGAACCTTCATATATAAGATTGATTTTAAATGAAAACAGCATCTTTATTTTGTCAAATGAGTATATTGTTTTATGTTTATTTTTTTCACTGACTTCCCTGTCCTCCTGAACAAAAGAACACCTGTTAACCAATCACAAACTAATAGTCAGATAAAGCACAAACTGTTTGCACGTCTGCAGACTGGAGTAGCCTGTGCCTCTTGTATTCACTTAAGGAGGTTTAGCACAAATTCAACCTAGTTACTATTGCAAAGAATGTTTTTCCTATAATGATTGTCGATGCAAAACTGATAATCCACCATAGAAGCTTTGGGAGGTAGGGAAAAGTAAACAAAAGCTCACATAAATTGCCTAAAAGTATTAACCCAAGCCTCCCTGGGAGAAAGTGAAACAAGCACAATTTTAGATGTATTTTAAAGTGAAAGGCTGCAAAATAAATAATGAGTACATATTGCAATAATGTTTCACTTGGAATAATTAAAAATTTTGGGCCAGATTATGAGTGGAGCGCAAATTAAAGTTCCTGCTTTAGCGTTAATTCCGCTAGAATCAAAATATTTGCGTTTGTCGGGTTGCGCTTGTATTATGAGTTGAAAGTAAACTGTTTTCGCTCTTGCACTAACATGAGTGCAAAAATCAGAAGTTAGAATATTGTGTGCGCGTTCACGTTTTTTCCCCATAGAAGTCAATGGAGAAAATAAGTGCAAACCTGATCGCATATTCTCATTTGCGCTAACCTGACATGAAAATATGAATCTTTCATATTCCAATGTTCTTTAAATAAAATAATGGGGCCGATTTAACAAAGTGCGAGTGGACATGATCCGCTGTAGCAGGTCATGTCTGCCGCACATAGATAAATTTCACTAGAAATGCTTGTGCAATGCTGCCCCCTGCACATTTGCGGCCAATCAGCCGCTAGCAGGGGGTGTCAATCAACCCGATCACCGCTGCTTCTTAACTCCTGTTTCCGGCTCGCCTGAAGGCTCATGCAGAAACAGTTGCATAAGGCAGAATACGGACCTTGTTAAATCTGCCCCAATCTGTTCTATTTATTTATAAACACATATTTCTAAATATATATCTGATGATATTTTGGTTACAAATATATATATATATATATATATATAAAGTCCCAATAACAGATCAGCACATCAAACAATCTGTACAGCAGCCAGGGTGCACTTAAATAGAAATCCATAAATCCAAAGGCAGAAAAAGGCACTCACTGTTCATAATAAAATGTAACTTTTAATATGCAAAGATTAAAACGACATAACGTTTCGGTGTTCACATAACACCTTTGTCAAATGTCAAAAAATAGTTATAGACAACTTAATGCCCAACCACTCACCTATCATACCTTAACACACACATCCTTATATACAATATCGCTTGGCGCTCCTGTACGCTGATCTGCCCTGTGCGCAATGACGTCATGACGTCGCTGCGTCGCGTAACGTGACCACATGGTGTCACGTCGCCCAGTCAGGCTACCATAGCAACCGGTATACAATACCACCATAGCTATATCGGGCTAATAGATCCCGGTTTCAAAAGTGAATGGGCATAACAGCCCATCACTAACGTACTAGGCACTACATATTGGTCTATAGTTACCGACCACAGCAACACGTATTGCTCACAGTGAAGATCATGTGACAGGGGCGCAAACCATTAAAAATTATAATCCAGTGTAATTACAGTTTAAAAAACAATCAATCATGGATAGCAGGGACATGTGAATGATGCATTGGTCTAATAACAGCAAATCTACATGGATTGAATCAGGACCAATCCAATTCATCTGCCTAAGATATATTATTCCCCCACTATTTTTCTGCGTTCTAAACACATATTTATTCTTGCCTCCTGGAGCATGATCAGAAACCCGTAAGGACCCACTAGGATGAAAATCCATGTGAATAGTTCTGGGTGACTTAGCATGCATCCATTATTGGTAGGTACTGTTGAAGATTCATTTGTTGTAGAACGGTCCAAAGTCAAGGACAGTATTCAGCCCCCTAGGGACCAGAGTGTCCAGCGTATGGATCCATTTTGTTTCCACTTGTAGCAACCGGTTATCTCTGTCACCACCCCTTCTTAATGGTGGTACATGGTCGATTAACATTGACCTCAGGCTTGATAAGCTATGATTACATTCAGCAAAGTGCCTGGCGACTGGTTGTTCCGATTCCCCCTTCTTTAATGCCTCACGTATTGCAAAACGGTGGTTAGCCATCCTGTCTCTGAAACTTGTTATGGTTTTACCAATGTAAACCAGAGAACATGGACAGACTAACATATAGATGACATATGTACTAGTGCATGTTAGTCTGTGACGGATGGTATATCGCCTATTCGTATGCGGATGCTGGAATGTGTGGCCCCTCATAATGGTATTGCAAGTAGTACAATTTCCACATGTGTAGCATCCATTCTTGGACGTCTTCAGCCAGTTATCCTTCTGGTAGCACCTGACCGGATCAGTTTTCACCAGTACATCACGCAAATTTTCAGCCCTGCGATACACCATCCTAGGTGGTTGCATCCTGTAAAAAGGGAGAGTTGGATCCGTTTCCAGGATCGGCCAATTTTTCTGTGCCGATTTCCTAAGTATGTCGCTGGTTGGGGTATAAGTAGTCACAAAATTTAGCCTTTCAGTTTCCATTTTAGGCTTATCATGTCCCTTATATTTGGGGTCTTTTAACAATTCCTCCTTGACCTTTCTGACCATTCCTTTGTCATAGCCTCTTGCTACCAACTTGTCTTCCATAGTGGTTAGTTGATCAATCATAGTGGGTACCTCACTATTATTACGGATGACCCGCATCAGCTGAGAGGTGATTATCCCCATTTTCTGATGTTTGGGATGGAAACTCCTTGCTTCTAACAAAGAATTACGATCGGTTGGCTTCGTATATAACGAAGTGCCAAATGAGCAACCATCCTCAGACATGATTTTGTATATGTTAAGATCCAGGAAATGTATGGTCTCATTACTAAATTCTAACTTGAACCTTATGGGACTGTCCATGGTGTTCAAACATGTCACCCACTCCTGGAGTTCCTCTTTACTACCCCCCTACACCAGAAAGACATCATCGATGTACCGTACATAGTATCTGATGTGGGGATGAGCAAATGGTCTCATTAAAGTCTGTTCGTACCAGGCCATATATAGATTGGCATATGTGGGTGCCATGTTTGAACACATGGCCGTCCCTGACACCTGCAAAAAATAATCATTCTCGTACTTGAAAAAGTTTTTTTCTAAGCACATGGTAAGTAGTTCGCACAAAAATTCAATAGGAGGACCCTCATAAAGGGGGTTCCCAGTCACCATGGACCTGACAGCCGCCACCCCCCCCATGGGGAATAGAGGTGTAGAGGCTGTCCACATCCATGGTAACCAGGATATCCCCCTTATGTAATGTGGTATAGTCCCTTAGGACATTCAATAAACTTGGGGAATCCTGCAAATATGCTGATGTGCCTTTGACCACTATATATATAATGTGTGTGTGACTATGTATGTGTACATATGTATTTACGTGTTTATATGTGTATATATGTCTGTAAATACATATATCACACACACACACACACACACATATATATATATATATATATATATATATATATATATATATATATATATATATATATATATATATATATATATATATATATATATATGTATAGCAAAGAAAAAGAGGGAAAAAGTGACTCTTAGACCAGCACTAAGGGATCATAAAAAAAAATTCTTAATAAGGCTAAGGCAGCATAAAGAGAAACAGACGATCCAGTAAATTGCTATATTATTGTAATTTAATTTAAACAAATATTGACAATACATATCATATATAGGCAACATATGCAGAAATAGCAAAGAGTCCCAAATATCATAGGTGACTAGCAATCAGCAGTTCTATTGGTCAAAACCCTTTAGAGGCCTCTAATCCGGGGTTACAAAATGCAATTATTCCTGGATATAATATGAAACAGTTATGTCCCATAGTCCGGTCTCCAATAGAGGTAGCCAAACAGCAATAAAAGTCCAATCACTTCTTAAAGCTTAAAACTTGTATTGACACTTGGCTTATGTATACCGGACAGTTTCGCTTTAATAACCTGCAAGTACAGTTACTTATACCCAGGGCGATACCCATTTTAATCCTATTCAAGGCTGTTTAACACTTGTCAGTATGCGGTACCTTATCCATTAATGCTCCATCCGTTGCCCGGTCATTGCTCCATCTTTCACAAGGCAATTAGTGGTAAATCCACGCCTTGCCACTTTCTGCTGTTGGCTTTGTTGCTTGCCATTCTGGGCTTGATTTTTACAGGAACTCCAAGCTTGAGCGGAGGTGGTCAGCTGTTACCCCTCCAACAAACATACAGCTACACCCGTTTCACCCATAAATCAACGGGCTTCTTCCGGCTGAGTCGTAGTTAATTGCAGACGCCCTTCGGCTTAAATCTGCCTGAAAACTCCTCCTCTTTCATTACTTTGTTCCCAGGTGTGAAATTGTGTCCAATGTAGTTAATACTATGTTGCCACCATTTTTACATCATATATATTTAAAATCGTCTCCACAGTTAAGCCATATTTAGTCCTCTCTTTACAAACATACTTCAAATGTATCCATATGCATATTACTTTAACTTCACCTATTTGTGCATTAATCGAATATTCTTCTTATCAAAGAGAAATCTTATTTATATTCATACATTAGAGATGACTAAAATTACTACACTTTATTTCTCTTTGCTCTCAGTGTTAGTTGTTAGCCTAGACGTACATCAGGGTTCTAATACTTACTAACATCAATGATATTGCTTATTCAAAAAAATGGTGCACAATCTCCTCATATAAGCCAAGAGGTTTTAAAGATTTTAGATTAAAAATCCATTTGCATTCTACTTGTAGTAGTTTTTTTTATCTAAATTGCCACCCCTTCCTTGCACAGCTTCCAAACCTCTAAATTGCAGTAATTTTTTATTGCTATTGTGGAACTCCAAAAAGTATCTTGCTATCGCACTATTCGTGATATTTACATTTTGTATGTCTCTTTTATGTTCTTTAATGCGTTCCCTGAGTTCCCTGTAGGTTTTCCCTATATAATACATTGGGCAATTGCAGGATAGCATATAAACTACACCCTCACTGCCACAGGATATATGTCCTTTTATTTTATGCCTGTTACCATGTTTATCAAAAAAACTGCTGTCAGTTTCCATATTTTGGCAAACTGAACAGTGACTGCATTTATAGTTACCACTTCTGTCTCTCCATCTGTCTAGCCAAGTTAATTTTGGTTTGGAACTAAAGTGGCGTCTCACTAAATTATCTTTTAAATTATGGGCTTTTCTTGCTGTTAAGAAGGGTCTTTCCCCTACTATATCTGCTAAGGATGGCTCTGCTTGGAGTATATGCCAATGTTTCTCTAGGATTTTCCTAGTTTCTTTCCATTTATTGTGATAATTTGTTATGAATCTAACAGTACTTGTATCTGACATTTTATTTTCCTTACTTGTGTATAGTAAGTCATCTCTCGTTTTATTTTTCGATCGATTATATGCTCTTTTCAGGGTATTGTTGGGGTATCCTCTTTCTTTGAATCTATCTGTAAGTTCCCTTGCTTCCATTTTAAACTGATTTTCATCTGAACAATTTCTTTTTAATCGTAAATATTGACCATAGGGTATATTATTAATTCAATTTTGTGGGTGATGGCTACTATAAGCCAATAGGGTATTACCTGCTGTGGATTTTTTATGGGTAGATGTTTGTATTTTATTATTAGTTATTTTAACATTTAAAACCAAGAATGGTATGCTTGCTGTACTCCGAGAGAATGTGAATTTCTCCAACATTGGTGTGTCCGGTCCACGGCGTCATCCTTACTTGTGGGAATATCTCTTCCCCAACAGGAAATGGCAAAGAGTCCCAGCAAAGCTAGCCATATAGTCCCTCCCAGGCTCCGCCCACCCCAGTCATTCTCTTTGCCGTTGCACAGGCAACATCTCCACGGAGATGGTTAAGAGTTTTTTGGTGTTTAAATTTTTCAGGGTCTATGGTCTCGGGAAGAGTCTCTTCTCCCGATAAACATTCTGGAACTGAGAGCGATATTCAATGCTCTCAGGGCTTGGCCTCAACTAGCAAAGGCCAGATTCATAAGATTCCAATCAGACAACATGACGACCGTTGCGTATATCATTCATCAGGGGGGAACAAGGAGTTCCCTGGCGATGAAAGAAGTGACCAAAATAATTCAATGGGCGGAGGATCACTCCTGCCACCTGTCTGCGATCCACATCCTAGGTGTGGAAAACTGGGAGGCGGATTTTCTGAGTCGTCAGACATTCCATCCGGGGGAGTGGGAACTCCACCCGGAGATCTTTGCCCAAATAACTCAATTATGGGGCATTCCAGACATGGATCTGATGGCGTCTCGTCAGAACTTCAAGGTTCCTTGCTACGGGTCCAGATCCAGGGATCCCAAGGCGACTCTAGTGGATGCACTAGTAGCACCTTGGACCTTCAACCTAGCTTATGTATTTCCACCGTTTCCTCTCATTCCCAGGCTGGTAGCCAGGATCAATCAGGAGAGGGCCTCGGTGATCTTGATAGCTCCTGCGTGGCCACGCAGGACTTGGTATGCAGACCTGGTGAATATGTCATCGGTTCCACCATGGAAGCTACCTTTGAGACAGGACCTTCTTGTTCAGGGTCCATTCGAACATCCAAATCTGGTCTCCCTCCAGCTGACGGCTTGGAGATTGAACGCTTGATTCTATCAAAGTGTGGGTTTTCAGATTCTGTGATAGATACTCTGGTTCAGGCCAGAAAACCGGTAACTAGAAAGATTTACCATAAAATATGGAAAATATATATCTGTTGGTGTGAATCCAAAGGATTCCCATGGAATAAGATAAAAAATTCCTAAGATTCTCTCCTTTCTACAAGAAGGTTTGGAGAATGGATTATCTGCAAGTTCTCTAAAGGGACAGATCTCTGCTTTATCTGTCTTACTACACAAAAGACTGGCAGCTGTGCCAGATGTTCAAGCATTTGTTCAGGCTCTGGTTAGGATCAAGCCTGTTTACAGACCTTTGACTCCTCCCTGGAGTCTAAATCTAGTTCTTTCAGTTCTTCAAGGGGTTCCGTTAGAACCTTTACATTCCATAGATATTAAGTTACTATCTTGGAATGTTTTGTTTTTGGTTGCAATTTCTTCTGCTAGAAGAGTTTCAGAGTTATCTGCTCTGCAGTGTTCTCCGCCATATCTGGTGTTCCATGCAGATAAGGTGGTTTTGCGTACTAAGCCTGGTTTTCTTCCAAAGGTTGTTTCTAACAAAAATATTAACCAGGAGATAGTTGTACCTTCTTTATGTCCGAATCCAGTTTCAAAGAAGGAACGTTTGTTACACAATTTGGACGTAGTCCGTGCTCTAAAATTCTATTTAGAGGCTACAAAAGATTTCAGACAAACATCTTCTTTGTTTGTTGTTTATTCTGGTAAAAGGAGAGGTCAAAAAGCGACTTCTACCTCTCTTTCCTTTTGGCTTAAAAGCATCATCCGATTGGCTTATGAGACTGCCGGACGGCAGCCTCCTGAAAGAATCACAGCTCACTCCACTAGGGCTGTGGCTTCCACATGGGCCTCCCAAGAACGAGGCTTCTGTTGACCAGATATGTAAGGCAGCGACTTGGTCTTCACTGCACACTTTTGCCAAATTTTACAAATTTGATACTTTTGCTTCTTCGGAGGCTATTTTTGGGAGAAAGGTTTTGCAAGCCGTGGTGCCTTCCGTTTAGGTAACCTGATTTGCTCCCTCCCTTCATCCGTGTCCTAAAGCTTTGGTATTGGTTCCCACAAGTAAGGATGACGCCGTGGACCGGACACACCAATGTTGGAGAAAACAGAAAGCTTACCTGATAAATTACTTTCTCCAACGGTGTGTCCGGTCCACGGCCCGCCCTGGTTTTTTAATCAGGTCTGATGAATTATTTTCTCTAACTACAGTCACCACGGTACCATATGGTTTCTCCTATATATTTCCTCCTGTCCGTCGGTCGAATGACTGGGGTGGGCGGAGCCTGGGAGGGACTATATGGCCAGCTTTGCTGGGACTCTTTGCCATTTCCTGTTGGGGAAGAGATATTCCCACAAGTAAGGATGACGCCGTGGACCGGACACACCGTTGGAGAAAGTAATTTATCAGGTAAGCATAAATTCTGTTTTCAAGTTCCATTTATTGATATTAAGTTTATCCATAAATTTTAACAAATTCTCCTCAACAATGGATCATTTAGATTAGAACCAGGTCTTTTCCTAAGTATTTGTTCAGACTAGAAATTTCCCATTTTAATCTTTGTTCCTTAAGCAATTTCTTTTTATATTCTTCAAATGTTTTATGTATGCTAGTATTATCTGTGTTTGTAGGTGCTATGCTCCCACCTGGTGTGGGTATAGTAAATGTTTCACCTACATCATAGATCCACTCATTTTCATTTAATTCAGCCATGTGGAGAGTCTGTAATTATTTATGATTTATGGGTGAAACACATATAGCTGTATGTTTGTCGGAGGGGTAACAGCTTACCACCTCCGCTCAAGCTTGGAGTTCCTGTAAAAATCAAGCCCAGAATGGCAAGCAACAAAGCCAACAGCAGAAAGTGGCAAGGCGTGGATTTACCACTAAGTGCCTTGTGAAAGATGGAGCAATGACCGGGCAACGGATGGATAAGGTGCCGCATACTGACAAGTGTTACACAGCCTTGAATGGGATTAAAATGGGTATCGCCCTGGGTATAAGTAAGTGTACTTGCAGGTTATTAAAGCTAAGCTGTCCGTTATACATAAGCCAAGTGTCAATACAAGTTTTAAGCTTTAAGAAGCAGCTCAGATACTCTGAAAAGTGATTGGACTTTTATTGCTTTTTGGCTACCTCTATTGGAGACCGGATTATCCAGGAATAATTGCATTTTGTAACCCCGGATTAGAGGCCTCTAAAGGGTTTTGACCAATAGAACTGCTGATTACTAGTCATCTATGATATTTGGGACTCTTTGCTTTTTCTGCATATGTTGCCTATATATGATATGTATTTTCAATATTTGTTTAAATTAAATTACAATAATATAGCAATTTACTGGATCGTCTGTTTCTCTTTATGCTGCCTTAGCCTTATTAAGAAAAAAAAAATTATGATCCCTTAGTGCTGGTCTAAGAGTCAGTTTTTTCCTCTTTTTCTTTGCTATATCATATACATGACTCTCCGTGCACGGATAAACGGTTTTGATTGGGGTCTCCCAACACCGCTTATCTATGGGTAGTTAATACATTTAGGAGTTGTGCTGATATAAACCCCTCCCTTTTTCTATATATATATGTACACATACATCTTTAGACATGTATATGTATGTGTCTCAAGAATCTGCAGGGGGCGGTATTGCACCAGCAGTTCACAAGAACTGCTGGTGCAATAATTAATGCCGACAGCGTATGCTGTCGGCATTTATCGATGTGCGGCGGACATGATTCGCTATAGCATGTCCGCACCATGATAAATGTACCCCAGAGCATGAATTATCAAATTGTGCAGCAACTGCAACTAAATATGTGCAAAAGTTCACAGCATTTTTATATGAGTCTCTGGTTGGCTGATGGCTGCACATGATACAGGACAGGGGAAATTAAAAGAAACTTTGAAATTTGTCAGAAAAAAAATCTGTTCAATGTAAGGGCCCAATGATGTAAAGCTCTCTGTTCTGGAAAGATTATCTAAGAAATCAGTACTGGGAGGTCCCTCAAAAAAATATAAAAAGGCAAATTTTACCTTGAGAGACACATACATCACAATGTAATGCACAAAAAAGCCCTAAAGATTTTGTGTGATTTCTCTCCCTGCCGTTGAGTTATTGATGATCAGGCCCAAAGTATTATTGCATTGTTTTTTATTATGCATTTGTTAATTATGCAATTCTACTACAGTACAATTTTTTTTGGTGCAATTTCCCTTCAACAAAATGTAAACATTCAGGGCCAGATTACGAGTGGCGCCCTAACTATTTTGCGCAAGCAATATTGGGTATATTGGGTATGTGCATTGGACCTCTTTGCAGTTAAGAAGCTGAAAACATGTAAAATCATATTTATGCAATATTAATATTTAATACAGTGTTATACTGTGCTTTTACTATAAATATTTCCCATTCCAATGTTCTTCACATAAGGGAATATGTTCTATGTAATCTTTAATATATATTCCTATGTATATCTGTATACATCTATACCTATATATAATCATTTGTATATATAGGTATAAATATATCTTTGTGCATAAAAACATTATATATATATATATATATATATATATATATATATATATATATATATATATATATAGTAACAGGAACACTTTTAACCACGGTCTTCTAGGGCACAAATGCAGCACAGGACAGTCCACTGTAGTTTTAAAGGCTTTATTTTTCACAGCAACAACAAACAGGCAGTTCATTTTCAAAAGAGGGAGATCTTTCCTCTGCAGCAATGTTAAGTACTTTTTGTAAATATCAGTACTTTCAAGTATGTCCCAGCACTTCACAGCATTCCACAAGTGCTTTGTCAAAATAATGTCCTTGTACAGTTCACAATATATATATATATATATATATATATATATATATATATATATATATATATATATATATATATATATATATGCATTTATGAATAAAAAGAACATATTCTTCTATGTGAAAAACATTGGAATGTGAAATATTAATATTTCATGTCGGGTTAGCACACTTGAGAAAATGCAATCGGGATTGCACACGAGTAGGTTCCCCCCCCCCCAACTTTTTGCACTCCATTGAAGTCTATGACTGAATACGTTAATGTGGTCTGCAACATTCGAAAATGTCTTTTTCCGCACGTCGGGTTAGCGCGCGCGAGAATACTTTTTACTTTCAACTTGTAATACGAGTGCTACTCGACGCGTGGAAAAAGCTTACTTCTAGCAGAGTTAATGCACGAGCGGGAACAACAATTAGTGCTCCATTTGTAATATAGCCCTCAGTGTTTATGTTTTTGAAACAAAAAAATAACCAATGTACAGTTAAAACTATTCTAATGTGAGTAAGGAGACAGGTTATTTGTACACTGTCAATAAAATGAACTTTTAATTGAATCTGTCTAGAATAATTGAATACACCTTTGTGGAAATATGCCAGATGTTAAACAATACCATTTCAGAACGTTAACATTTACTACAAGGAATTATAGGAGCTGAATATTAGTTTGGATACAGATTAGTCCAGTGCAATCCTGTAAACTACACATGTTACATGGAAGCAATATTCATACCACATTTCTATTATTATACTTTTAACCTTAGGTGCTATAGGGTGCCAGGTGTTGCAGCCTTTTTCTGCAAACAAGCAGATGGATAATCCTTATGGCTATCATGTTCTCTCCTCTCATATTTACACCAGTAGTTCTTAAAGGACCATTAAATACAGTAGAATTACATAATTAACACATGCATAATAAAAAAGACAAGGCAATAACGCCTACTCTGAATTTCAAATAAACAGTAAAAGAAATTCTGGCAAATTTATTTTTTCTCCCATTTTCCGGGCCCCTGTATCATGTGACAGGCATTTGCCAATCAAAGACTATACTATGTATACCCTGTGAGCTTGTGCACATGCTCAGTAGCTGTGTAAAATTTGATGGACGTAAATTGGAAAAATGTCTTCAAACATTTCCCTCAAGGAGATAAGAGAGCAGACATGTTGATAATTTTACATTTTGCCTCTTCTGAGCATGGGCAAAACTGACTCCCTGTTTATCTAGTGTTTATCTAGTGTTTGCTGACTAGTAAGCAAGCTCATTTCACTATAGCATATTTATGACATCAAGCTAGATATGCCTTCCTGTACAGTCCCTTGTAGGGCTGTGACAGATAGTAAAGGACCCTGCACAAATATAGTTTAAAAAAATCAATACAAGCTAAAATCCTTTTAAAATGATGAATAATACACATTGCAATAACTTATATTAAGTATAAGCCACTGCTTAGTGCTTTTTTATTACAACAATGAAACAGACTGTTTCATATTTCTTTAAAGTGGAAATTCAGCTTCTAGTTATAAGTAGGCTGATCATATTTCCTTGAGATAAAAACGGGACATTGAGATGTCAAAAACGGGACGGGGTTAATATTCTTTATTCATAGGAAAAAAAGTAAGATTTTAACAAAAGTTAACTTTCATGACATGAATATAAACTATTGAGCCTACAATTATCCTTCAGTGACAGAAGAACTCATACAAAATATTTAGGTAGACGTAGAGCTATAACATCTAAATACCAATCCACAGTGTTTTCACAATTTTCCCATGATCTAACTTGGGAATGTGACGTGTATATTTTTGAAACACATGCCGTTAACTCAATGTTTCCAAAATTGAAATTATCCTCTATGTTGTCAAGGCAAATTCCCCCATATTAACTGATTTTAAAGGGTAAAAGTGTAGCCTCTGAACAGGCGTTTGGTTTGAAGATCTGGATTAGTAGTTGTAGATTTTCTTTAGCTGAGTTGCCCAAAATCATTGTTACATGGTGGAAGAACTGAGAAAAATGTGGAAATAGTTACTTGATAATGATTATAACATCTGTACAACCAGCACTGCAGCAGCATAATAAGCATAATTAATGAAAATTAAATTGATTGACAGGCACAGACACTGGTCTTACCTTGGCCGTGCACAATTCTTGCAGAACTTAGACAGTTGATCTACTTGATCACTATGTTTGTATGTTCACACTGTGACACAAGAAGATGGCAAGAATTATCTCTCTGGTGATGGTCAGCCGCTAATTCGGATGATGGCAGAGGCAGATGATCATCACATTAGATGATGACAGATCTAGTCCGACTCCTGTCCTTACTAGGCGCTAACTAGTAGTTCTAACTTCTCTCTCCTCAGCTCAGTCTGACAGTTCACGACTGAGTACTGACCTGTCACTTGCTTTCAATGATCACGCCCTAATTTTGAGCGCGGACGATATAGACGCGGTGCTGTGGATCATGTGGGCATAGCCACCCAACCCCAGCCCTGTAGTTTAAAAAAAAAACCCAGTCAGGGAGTTTAATTTTTTTTAGTAAGGGATGTGTGTGCTAAAAAATGACACTTGCGCTATCCGCACGGTCTGATAACTCTCAAAACGGTACAAAATGAATATTATTAAAGAAACGACGGGACGGAGGAAGAAACCTAAAATAACGGTACTGTCCCTTTCAAAACGGGACGTATGGCCAGCCTATTTATAAGAGTAGATCTCTATGCTTCCAGGGGGTATTAGACCATGACATTTGGTGATACAAAATGATCACAAAGTAAATGCCAAGAGGAAATAAATACCTGTAGGGAACCTCATTTTTACTATCTATCTCTTCCACTATATTTTACCTTCCCCCTTTTCCCTCTGTTACCTCTCTTGTTGATCTCTGTTGACCACTAGACATAAAGCGAAAGACACTATAGTAATGAATAAGGAGGCCCAGTATGGCCTAGATCTTGCACTGCCTGCTGTCCTTTGATCTCCAGCATAATATTTGTGCCATACATGGATAATAACCAGAAATAAGTGCCCTATGTGCTGTAATGCCTGAGTAACAAATGCTTTAGAAAAATACATCAGTAGTAATCTGATAATTACAGATCAGTTTTGGAACATTTTGATTACTTTGGTTTAGAAACTAAATAGCAATGTCTTTATACTTTTAGATGCCCTGAACATTCGCAATCGCCAGGTTATCTGCACCACACTTAAAGTTCTTCAGCACCTTGTTGTATCCGCTGAAATGGTGGGTGAAGCTCTTGTACCCTATTATCGCCAAATACTACCCATCCTGAACATTTTCAAGAATATAAATGGTAAGTACACCAATTTTTTTTTGTTATTAAACTATTTTTTTCTGCTATCTCTACATCAAAGGATTAAAGCAGGGGTATCCAACTCAATGTATCTGGGGGCCACTGGCCAAGTGTTCTTCTCCCATGGGGGGCCGCTTGAGCTAAGTAAGTGCTCTGGAACTGGAAATACTAGAAACTGGAAGTGGCATTTACCAAAGTAGTAGTGTATGGTGGGAGTTGTCACCCACAATAGACATACACAGTTGTCTATATTTATCTTGTTTGTGCCAAGTGAAATGATCATTCTGGAACTGTATAACAAAGTAAAAAGGGGCATTTATCCAAGCAGTGAATGGTGGGAGTCTCTACACTAGACACTTGTCTTTATATCTTTTTTTTGTTTGTTAGAGCCTATATAGAACCTCAAGTAGTTACACCACTAGAACCCTAAAAAAAAATCCACAGCCCAAATGAATAATTTACCTATTAAAGAAGGGAGGGCCAAATGAAACTAACTTGAGGGCCGCATATGGCCCCAGGGCCTGTACTTTGAGACCACTGTTTTAAAGGGATAGGAAGGTCAAAGCTGAAATGTGCATGGCTGAATTTAAATTTTAAATACAAATTGTTTTTGTTCAATATACTTCTATTAGCAAACAAGCTCTTTGTAAAATGTATTACTGTTTCAGCAGCAGTGAAGACATAACTTGTGTCATACAAGCCGTTGCTGGCTCTTTGAGAAGGCGTGGTGCTTGAATACTGGTGCATAGAGAACCTATAGCATATCTGTGTATGCCGCTGAAATAAAGTAATACATTTTAATTTAAGCATTTTTGTAATGCTAGTATGTAAAATATTTATTTTTAAAACTGAAATTCACCCATGCATTATTTAGTTTTGTCTTCTCTATCCCTTTAAATAAAAAGTTGCATTATATTTATGGTTGATTTTAATTAATAGCCATCAGATAGTATAGCTACATTCATATTTCAGAGTAATATAAGTCAATTTTCCTATGCTGCTTTCAGAATCATTGTTATTTCAATTATAACACTTCTCACGTACAGCTTATTAAACAAAGTACAAAAGCTCTGAAGCCATTCTATAATCTCCTAATAATTAAAATTTTAAGTTTTGCAGAAGCTTTTAGAATAAACGAGTGCATTTCTGCTTTCATGGTGTAAACATGAACCTATAATTTGGATGTGCTCTTGAAGCAACACAATTCCTATTGTTAACCATTGTTAGTGGATTGTCTGATACACAGCCAGCTGTAAACGATAATAGCAGTTTCTTCATTCCTATAACAAAGCTCTTGTTATTTAATTGTATGAACAGCATTATATTCTGTTTAGAACACTGTCACCGTGGATTCCTTTTGTGAAACATTTGATAAAATCACCTGCCAATTTAGCGTTCTGTTTTTACAGTATGATATGAAAAAAAGGGTGTCAATTCTTAAAAGAGAGTCAACATATTTTCAATATATAGAGTTACAAATTAAATAGAAAATTGAGCTTTATGTCTGTTTAGTTTTATGTTGAAAAACATAATTTATGCTTACCTGATAAATTTATTTCTCTTGTAGTGTATCCAGTCCACGGATCATCCATTACTTGTGGGATATTCTCCTTCCCAACAGGAAGTTGCAAGAGGATCACCCACAGCAGAGCTGCTATATAGCTCCTCCCCTCACTGCCATATCCAGTCATTCGACCGAAACAAGACGAGAAAGGAGAAACCATAGGGTGCAGTGGTGACTGTAGTTTAATTAAAATTTAGACCTGCCATAAAAGGACAGGGCGGGCCGTGGACTGGATACACTACAAGAGAAATAAATTTATCAGGTAAGCATAAATTATGTTTTCTCTTGTTAAGTGTATCCAGTCCACGGATCATCCATTACTTGTGGGATACCAATACCAAAGCTAAAGTACACGGATGATGGGAGGGACAAGGCAGGAATTTAAACGGAAGGAACCACTGCCTGTAGAACCTTTCTCCCAAAAACAGCCTCCGAAGAAGCAAAAGTGTCAAATTTGTAAAATTTTGAAAAGGTGTGAAGCGAAGACCAAGTCGCAGCCTTGCAAATCTGTTCAACAGAGGCCTCATTTTTAAAGGCCCAGGTGGAAGCCACAGCTCTAGTAGAATGAGCTGTAATCCTTTCAGGGGGCTGCTGTCCAGCAGTCTCATAGGCTAAGCGTATTATGCTCCGAAGCCAAAAGGAGAGAGAGGTTGCCGAAGCTTTTTGACCTCTCCTCTGTCCAGAGTAAACGACAAACAGGGCAGATGTTTGACGAAAATCTTTAGTAGCCTGTAAGTAAAACTTCAAGGCACGGACTACGTCCAGATTATGCAAAAGACGTTCCTTCTTTGAAGAAGGATTAGGACACAATGATGGAACAACAATCTCTTGATTGATATTCCTGTTAGAAACCACCTTAGGTAAAAACCCAGGTTTGGTACGCAGAACTACCTTGTCTGAATGAAAAATCAGATAAGGAGAATCACAATGTAAGGCAGATAACTCAGAGACTCTTCGAGCCGAGGAAATAGCCATCAAAAACAGAACTTTCCAAGATAAAAGTTTAATATCAATGGAATGAAGGGGTTCAAACGGAACTCCCTGAAGAACTTTAAGAACCAAGTTTAAGCTCCACGGAGGAGCAACAGTTTTAAACACAGGCTTAATCCTAACCAAAGCTTGACAAAATGTCTGGACGTCTGGAACTTCTGCCAGACGCTTGTGCAAAAGAATAGACAGAGCAGAGATCTGTCCTTATAAAGAACTAGCTGATAAGCCTTTGTCCAAACCCTCTTGGAGAAAGGACAATATCATAGGAATCCTAACCTTACTCCATGAGTAACTCTTGGATTCACACCAATAAAGATATTTACGCCATATCTTATGGTAGATTTTCCTGGTGACAGGCTTCCGAGCCTGTATTAAGGTATCAATGACTGACTCGGAGAAGCCACGCCTTGATAGAATCAAGCATTCAATCTCCATGCAGTCAGTCTCAGAGAAAGTAGATTTGGATGATTGAAAGGACCTTGTATTAGAAGGTCCTGCCTCAGAGGCAGAGTCCATGGTGGAAGAGATGACATGTCCACTAGGTCTGCATACCAGGTCCTGCGTGGCCACGCAGGCGCTATCAGAATCACCGATGCTCTCTCCTGTTTGATTTTGGCAATCAGTCGAGGGAGCAGAGGAAACGGTGGAAACACATAGGCCAGGTTGAAGAACCAAGGAGCTGCTAGAGCATCTATCAGCGTTGCTCCTGGGTCCCTGGACCTGGATCCGTAACAAGGAAGCTTGGCGTTCTGGCGAGACGCCATGAGATCCAGTTCTGGTTTGCCCCAACGATGGACCAGTTGAGCAAACACCTCCGGATGGAGTTCCCACTCCCCCGGATGAAAAGTCTGACGACTTAGAAAATCCACCTCCCAGTTCTCTACACCTGGGATGTGGATCGCTGACAGGTGGCAAGAGTGAGACTCTGCCCAGCGAATTATCTTTGAGACTTCTAACATCGCTAGGGAACTCCTGGTTCTCCCTTGATGGTTGATGTAAGCCACAGTCGTGATGTTGTCCGACTGAAATCTGATGAACCTCAGTGTTGCTAACTGAGGCCAAGCTAGAAGAGCATTGAATATTGCTCTTAACTCTAGAATATTTATTGGGAGGAGTTTCTCCTCCTGAGTCCACGATCCCTGAGCCTTCAGGGAGTTCCAGACTGCGCCCCAACCTAGAAGGCTGGCATCTGTTGTTACAATTGTCCAATCTGGCCTGTGAAAGGTCATACCCTTGGACAGATGGACCCGAGAAAGCCACCAGAGAAGAGAATCTCTGGTCTCTTGATCCAGATTTAGTAGAGGGGACAAATCTGAGTAATTCCCATTCCACTGACTTAGCATGCATAATTGCAGCTGTCTGAGATGCAGGCGCGCAAATGGCACTATGTCCATTGCCGCTACCATTAAGCCGATTACTTCTATGCACTGAGCCACTGACGGGCATGGAATGGAATGAAGGACACGGCAAGCATTTAGAAGTTTTGATAACCTGGACTCCGTCAGGTAAATTTTCATCTCTACAGAATCTATAAGAGTCCCTAGGAAGGAGACTCTTGTGAGTGGTGATAGAGAACTCTTTTCCACGTTCACTTTCCACCCATGCGACCTCAGAAATGCCAGAATTATCTCTGTATGAGACTTGGCAATTTGAAAGCTTGACGCCTGTATCAGGATGTCGTCTAGATACGGAGCCACCGCTATGCCTCGCGGTCTTAGAACCGCCAGAAGTGAGCCCAGAACCTTTGTAAAAATTCTCGGGGCAGTGGCCAACCCGAAGGGAAGAGCTACAAATTGGTAATGCCTGTCTAGAAAGGCAAACCTTAGGAACCGATGATGATCTTTGTGAATCGGTATGTGAAAGTAGGCATCTTTTAAGTCCACTGTGGTCATGTACTGACCCTCTTGGATCATGGGTAGGATGGTCCGAATAGTTTCCATTTTGAATGATGGAACTCTGAGGAATTTGTTTAAGATCTTTAGATCCAAGATTGGTCTGAAGGTTCCCTCTTTCTTTGGAACCACAAACAGATTTGAATAAAATCCCTGTCCTTGTTCCGTCCGCAGAACTGGGTGGATCACTCCCATTACTAGGAGGTCTTGCACACAGCTTACGAATGCCTCTTTCTTTATCTGGTTTGATGATAACCTTGAAAGATGAAATCTCCCTTTTGGAGGAGAAGCTTTGAAGTCCAGAAGATATCCCTGAGATATGATCTCCAACGCCCAGGGATCCTGAACATCTCTTGCCCACGCCTGGACGAAGAGAGAAAGTCTGCCCCCCACTAGATCCGTTTCCGGATAGGGGGCCGTTCCTTCATGCTGTCTTGGGGGCAGCAGCAGGCTTCCTGGCCTGCTTGCCCTTGTTCCAGGACTGGTTAGGTTTCCAGGCCTGTCTGGAATGAGCAACAGTTCCCTCTTGTTTTGAAGCAGAGGAAGTTGATGCTGCTCCTGCCTTGAAATTTCGAAAGGCACGAAAATTAGACTGTTTGGCCTTTGTCCTGAGGAAGGGTATGACCCTTGCCTCCAGTAATGTCAGCAATAATTTCCTTCAAGCCAGGCCCGAATAAGGTCTGCCCCTTGAAAGGAATGTTGAGTAATTTAGACTTTGAAGTCACGTCAGCTGACCAGGATTTAAGCCATAGCGCCCTTCGCGCCTGGATGGCGAATCCGGAATTCTTAGCCGTTAGTTTAGTCAAATGAACAATGGCATCAGAAACAAATGAGTTAGCTAGCTTAAGCGTTCTAAGCTTGTCAATAATTTCATTCAATGGAGCTGTCTGGATGGCCTCTTCCAGGGCCTCAAACCAGAATGCCGCAGCAGCAGTGACAGGCGCAATGCATGCAAGGGGCTGTAAAATAAAACCTTGTTGAATAAACATTTTCTTAAGGTAACCCTCCAATTTTTTATCCATTGGATCTGAAAAAGCACAACTGTCCTCAACCGGGATAGTGGTACGCTTTGCTAAAGTAGAAACTGCTCCCTCCACCTTAGGGACCGTCTGCCATAAGTCCCGTGTAGTGGCGTCTATTGGAAACATTTTTCTAAATATAGGAGGTGGGGAAAAGGGCACACCGGGTCTATCCCACTCCTTGCTAATAATTTCTGTAAGCCTTTTAGGTATAGGAAAAACGTCAGTACACACCGGCACCGCATAGTATCTATCCAGCCTACACAATTTCTCTGGAATTGCAACTGTGTTACAGTCATTCAGAGCAGCTAATACCTCCCCAAGCAATACACGGAGGTTCTCAAGCTTAAATTTAAAATTAGAAATCTCTGAATCAGGTTTCCCCGAGTCAGAGATGTCACCCACAGACTGAAGCTCTCCGTCCTCATGTTCTGCATACTGTGAAGCAGTATCAGACATGGCTCTAACAGCATTTGCATGCTCTGTATCTCTCCTAATCCCAGAGCTATCACGCTTGCCTCTTAATTCAGGCAATCTCTGACAGGGTATTATTCATGATTGCAGCCATGTCCTGCAAGGTAATCGCTATGGGCGTCCCTGATGTAATTGGCGCCATATTAGCGTGCGTCCCCTGAGCGGGAGGCGAAGGGTCTGACACGTGGGGAGAGTTAGTCAGCATAATTTCCCCCTCGACAGAACCCTCTGGTGATAATTCTTTTATAGATAAAGACTGATCTTTACTGTTTAAGGTGAAATCAATACATTTAGTACACATTCTCCTATGGGGCTCCACCATGGCTTTCAAACATAATGAAAAAGTAGGTTCCTCTGTGTCAGACATGTTTAAACAGACTAGCAATGAGACTAGCAAGCTTGGAAAACACTTTAAAACAAGTTTACAAGCAATATAAAAACGTTACTGCGCCTTTAAGAAACACAAATTTTCCCAAATTTTGAAAAAACAGTGAAAAAATGCAGTTACACTAACAAAATTTTTACAGTGTATGTAATAAGTTAGCAGAGCATTGCATCCACTTGCAAATGGATGATTAACCCCTTAATACCAAAAACGGAATAACAAGTGACAAAAACTTTTTTTAAACAGTCACAACAACTGCCACAGCTCTACTGTGGCTTTTTACCTCCCTCAATACGACTTTTGAAGCCTTTTGAGCCCTCCAGAGAAGTCCTGGATCATGCAGGAAGAAGCTGGATGTCTGTGTCTGTAATTTTTGCTGTGCAAAAAACGCCAAAATAGGCCCCTCCCACTCATATTACAACAGTGGGAAGCCTCAGGGCACTGTTTCTAGGCAAAATTCAAGCCAGCCATGTGGAAAAAACTACGCCCC